>NW_027202283.1:2210500-2450500 GCF_024711535.1 Dipodomys merriami | reverse complement strand
CATCATGGCAGTCTTAGATGGGACTGACCATAAACCAAGTTAGGATGTTGAAGTACAATCTCATACTGAGGATCCCTTGACCTTATCAAAGACTCAGGATCTCTCACTCTCCTGCCTTGACACTGGGCAGCAAGGTGAGTTGCAGTTATCCAACCACAGGATGTGAATATGAAAGGATTTCTCCGCCAGGGACTCCAACTGGATGGGCTCCAGGTCCCTCTATCTCTGAAAGAAATGTTCCTAGGTTGTGAGTATCCTCAAAGAAACAACCCTGCTCAGAGCCCAGTGCCTCTTGTTTTCCCACTAGCCTCTATCCAAGCCTGCCCCACCTTCAGTCAGCCCTTTCTGAATCCCAGATCTGCCATGTAGACTAAAGGTTGAGCCAGCAAAGAGACCCACCCACCTCTGCCTCTGAGAATGGCAGTCACGTGGTCCTAGTGCCCTCTACAGGAAGTCTCAAAGTAACTCAGGTCTCGACTCCTTCCTCATTCCCTGACTGTCCTGTGCCAGTGGCCCACTTACCTCTGTCTATGGTGGCGGAATAAACACCGGGAGTGTCATCTTCTGATTGAGCCAACGAAAGTCCCAGTCCCCAAGGATGTACTGAACAGGCATCCTGCAGTGGACAACAGCCAGGCAGTCAATGGTGAACCCAAGGTTCCAGGACTCTTAATAGAAGTGTGGCTGGGTCAAAGACTCTATAACTGGTGGTCTATATTGTCAGGAAAGGTCATGGCTCCAATGTCCTGAAACACCTGACCTGGGATCGTCCTACCTCTTCCCTCATCCCAACACCTCCCTGTCCCTTAGACAATTTCTTATTATCTGTCCAGGAAATAAACTTGCTGGGGCCGGGATAATTGAAACCTGGTGACCCCCCCCCCCCCTGAGCCCTAGGTCCTTCCTGAGGCTGCTTCCCCGTGCAGTTGGTGACCACACAGCTCCTAGATGTCATGAAGTTGCTGAAGGGTCAGTGGCTTAATCCTACATACTGGCTTTAGGCTCTGAAATGTTACCCACAGAGATTGTGAGTGGTTGGCTTTCTTGATCCAGGGACTCCAAACCAAGGCTCGCATGCTCCCTTCTTCCTTCCTTTCCTCTTTTTTTCCCTTCATCCTTCCTTCCTCTCTCTCTGTTTCCTTCCTTTGTCTCACTCCTGGCCTTGAATTCAGAGCCCGGGTGCTGTCCCTTAGCCTTTTTACTCAAGGCGACCAGTCTACAGCTTGAGGTACACATCCATTTCTGGCATTTTCTTTTTGGTTGTTAGTTGGAGATAAGAGTCTTATAGTCTTTCCTGTCTGGGCCTTAAGCCTTGATCCTCCCATCTCAGGCTCCTAAGTAGCTTGGATGACAGGCATGAAGCCCCAGCATCCAGTTCAAACCAAGGTTTCTTCATGTGCTGTGGAACCAGCACCAGAACCTTTCATCATCTATGACCCCCACTCCCTTACCCCCTTGAGCATGGCGCATACTGTAACTCTTTGTTGGATTACTAAATGAGCATCTGTCTATGACAATATTATAGAAAAGTCCCATTCAATTCATGTAAGCATCCTGGGGCAGGGCGGGGGGAGGCAAAGCCTGATGTAGCTCTCCCACAGTTCTCCCTCGTCCCTCTTCCCACCCTCCTGATGCCACCGCACTTAACTGTTTTGGCTCCCAGGATGTGAGCCACGATGTGCTCGCTGGATTCTGGGGCCACTGGGATGCCTATCTGCTCAAAGATCTCTGTCCAGTGGCCAACCAACTCTGTGGCACTCCATGCCCCCTCAGGTGTGAATGAGGTTGCCGTGAGCTGAACCCCTGGCTCAAGTGGCCTCCTTTCCTCTCCGTGGGGCCAGACAGGATGGTCCACTATATCTGGCCCCAAGTTTCATGTTACAGAGAAAGGATTCTCGAGGCATCCCGGATCTCTAAATCTTCCACAGTCCATTGCAGGTGCTGAAAATCATCTCTGCTCACAGCTGACAGGCTGGGGATGGTGAGGTCACTCTCTGCTCCCCATGACATCCTTGACTGTGGTGGTCACCCTGGAGAGAGCTGTAGAAGAATCAGCAGCTGCCAGAGAAAGGCAGTCAAGGCACGACATTCATAGCAGGAGACCATCTGGCTTGGGAACTCTGTGTGTGCCACTTTGAACTTCACTGTCTGACCGCTGAATTGGTTCATGTAATTTGACCCATGAACCCAAGCATTAGTGGAAATTGCCAGCTTCAAGAAAAAAAAAACCTGGAAAAGGTGGCATATCACTTGTCCCAATCAAACTTAAAGGGTTCCAAAGTCAGTGGTCCCCTTTTCCTTCCAGACAGCCTACAGCAGGTTACAGAAACTGGCATTCAGAGAGCTCTAGCTAACTGCCACAGTATGATACCGAACAGGCTCCAGGAGGGGAAACTTGCCTACCACTGTCCAGCTGGAAATGGCCCAGGTGGGACACAGATTGGAGACTGCAGGACTCTAGGGAGGACTACACATGGATGCACTGCCCCAGGAGGGAATCCACGCCACCAGAGGGGGCCCAGAGCTCCCTGCCCAGATGCCCATAGACACCGTCAATGTCCTGGGTAAGGTTCTCCTCTCATCCTTGGTTGTGGTGAACCATCTGCCATGTTACACCGTTCACCACTCCCCAGACACTCCTAGCTTCACAGCCCTTGCCCTACTCCCACCCATCTCATTCCTTAATTATGTTTGGCAGGCACATTCCCAACCCTTGAATTAGCTCCAACTATACACATGAGAGCAGAGTGTCTGGCTGGAAGAGTGTGGCTGTGGTCACATTGGCCTCACGAGCCTTCTGGCTGAAGACAGGACAGGTGTCCACTCTGTTCTGTGGTTCACACAGGCCTCCTAGGGAGTCCATGCAGGTCCAGCAGCTACTGTGGCTACAAGAAAGTGGAAGAGGGAGGTGGAAAGAGGTGGAAAGGAACATATACTGAAACCTTCCCCAAAGGAGCCATGAAATGGTGAAGGAGAAAACAAAAATTGTGGCTGAGCTCATACTGGGCATTATGAAAAAAGAACAACAAATACACACATACACACAAATAAACTGCTTTTGCTCTTTTTAGACATGATGACTTAAATATACTTTCATTTTTCTCATCTCCTAATCTCCCAACACACACAAACACACACACACACACACACACACACATACACACACACACACACACACACACACACACACACACATCTAAACTGGTCACAAAAGACTCACCATGCTGCACCTGCAATTTGCCAACTGATCACTGATCTGAGCACAGTCAGGCTGTACGAGGAGAAAGATGATCGATATCTCCCTCCCTCCCTCCCTCCCTCTCTCTCTCTCTCTCTCTCTCTCTCTCTCTCTCTCTCTCTCTGTCTCTCTCTGTCTCTCTCTGTCTCTCTCATACACACACACACACACAGAGAAAGAGAGAGAAAGAGAGAGAGAGAGAGAGAGAGAGAGAGAGAGAGAGAGAGAGAGAGAGAGAGAGAGAGAGAGAGAGAGAGAGAGAGAGAGAGAGAGAGAGATTCAGAGCAGTGCCTCTCCTGAGTTTTTTAGTTCCTCATCTGGGCAATGTACAAGCTCGAGCATGGCAGTTCCCTTGTCAGAACCAGGGGCTCCCATCCAAGGGTATCACTGCTCTAATAATGCAGAGCTACCCTGCCTCTGGCTTTACCAAGGGCCAGACCCTTCCATTGGGAACAACCAGCCTTGACTCCCCATTCACCAAAACCCTAGGCCCGGACACTAGGTGAAGGAATCCCGAGACAAGTGACTCCTCAGAGCCTGGACAAAAACAAATCAGGCAGTCCTGGTGCCTCCAGAGAGGTGTCTGACTTGGGGTGGGAGCGTTGTTGGGGAATTTGATGGGGTCTTAAAGGCTACATACATGGATGGTTTGCCTACTTCCAGCCTAGATGCTTCTGGGCTAACTGGCGGATTCTTGGGGAGGACTAGGAGACCAGAAGGACCAGGAACACCAGCAGAAGCTCTCAGAGCTGGGAAATGTGATCACCCTGTGAGTACTGTTGACAGCTGGGGGGGCAGGATAGGTGTGTGTGTATCAGAGGGGGTGTGTTTCTCCCAGATAGTCACCCTCTGAACCCCTGTGCCCTCACCTCCCTAGTGGGTTCTTCTGGGACCCTCCTCAGGTGAAAGGGTGACCTAGCACAGAAGACAAGGGCTCACACAGCAAGGGGGGCCTATCCCCTGCATCCAACACCCCCCACCCCCAGCAAAAAGGAAAAGACCAGAGAAGGCAGGTGTGGAGGTGACACCCACCCCCCCTCTCCTGGGGCACATTTGTGGCAGAGCCAGGGTGGACTGTGGGGTGCAGAGGAGGTGCAGGCAGGATGGGAGAGAGTAGGCTGGAGGTGGGGGTCTGGGTCTGCGGGGGAGGGGGGATGAGGGGGTGAGGAGGTTCGCTGGGGGTGGGAGTCACCAGGTGTGGTCCCATGGGCAGCCACTCACACGTGCTGCTGGGAGAAGCTGTAGGCAATGGTTCTGGGTACACCCAGGCCCGGAGTGCAAGGACCAAGGGCAGGGACCAGGTCGGGCCTCATGCCAGGCAGGGACCCACCATCTCTGCTGGGAGATTGCTTAAGGGGCCGCCGATCAGAGCAGGCAGAGCCATATTTTAAACTCGGTGCTGCTGGGAGGGGGCAGGGGCACCTGCACGGGGCTGTGCTTTCTGCTACCCCTGCCTCAGCTGCCATCACCACCACCACCACCTCTGCCTCAGCTGCCTGCTTCTGCTGCCTCCACCACAGAAGCCACCACCGTACTTCCCATGCCAGGACCTCAGATTCAGGGCAGACATGGCCACCATGCCCTGTGGGGCTGCCCACAGTGATGTGCCTGCCTCGCTGGCTCCAGGTGCTCTGTGTGTCCAGGACTGCACTTTGATTGCAGCAGCTGCCAGCCACTGGAACGGCTTCCCCTTGTGCTTGTGCTTGCTCTTCTCTCTGCTCTTTCTCTCTCTACCCCCACTCCACTCCTGGGCCACCACACAGGCGTGCCTGCTCCCCCCATCGCTGCCACCACAGTGCACCCCAGGGCCCCACCCCCTCCTCTACTTGGCCATGCCCACTCCTCCCTTAGGCCATGCCTCCTACCCTTAGCTGCAATCACAGCCCTGACTGGGCTCTAAGGCTACCAGGCCATGGCAATTGCATCATCACCTCAGCTCAGCACGCTCCCCCAACCCCAGTACCTTTCCCAGGAATTGAATCTCCCCTGAGCTCCACTCCTGGAGGAGACTCTCCTCCATCCTCCTTCACTCCACACACTAAGAACGTGCATGGTGACCCTTGTGTGTGTGTGTGTGTGTGTGTGTGTGTGTGTGTGTGTGTGTGTGTGTGTGTGTGTGTGTGTGATTGTTGGGGATAACTTCCTCTCAAGGACTCAGAACATAGCACTCTTTGGGATGACACACAGCACACTTCCAAAAACAGCACAAAGCACCCTGTGTAAAGGACTCAGCACACAGTTCCCTTTGAAGGACTCAGCATATAGTACCCTGTGTAGAGTACTCAGCATACAGCACCTTTTGAAAGAGGGAGTCCATAGCTTGCAGTGTAAAGGACTCAGCACATTGCATGCTTTGAAAAACTCAGCACATAGCACAGTTTCACAGGGGCTCATTAGACAGCACCCTCTGTGTTAAGACTCCACACATAGTCCTTTGAAAGGCTAAGTACAAAGCACCCTTTGTAAATCACTCATTGCATAGCACCCTTCAAAGAACTCAGCACATAGAAGAATTTTGAAGGTTTCAGCACATACCGCACTATGGCAGGACTCAGCACATACCACACTGTGGAAGCACTCAGCACACAGCACCATTTGAAGGACAATACTGAGCACCCTGTGTAAAGGACTCAGCACACAGCACTCAAAAAACTCACCTCATCCCTCTCTTCTCAAGAGCTCAGCACATAGCAGGACCCTTTCAGATGAATTAGCACACCACACCTTTTGAAGGACTCAGCATACAGTACATTGTGTAATGGACTCAGCACACAGCACCCTTTGAAAAACTCAGCACTGCCCACTCTTCTCAGGGGCTCAGCACAAAGCATCCTATGCGATGTCTCAGCAAACAGCACCTTTTGGAGGACTCAGAACAAAACCCCCATGTGGGAAAGACCCAGAAAATAGCACCCTTTGAAGGACTCAGTACATAGCTGTATGTCACAGGTTCAGCTTTCATTAGAATTAAGGTGCTTTCTTCAGTATCCCCATTCTTCAGAAACACTTCACAAATCCTACTAGTTCACATTTAGCCAACCTGTGTTTTATGGGGGAGGGTCAGCTGGGGGTCTTGAACTCAAAGTTTGGCGGCCCTGTCCCTGAGCTCTTTGGTTCAATGCTAGAGCTCTACCACTTGGAGGCACAGCTCCAATTTTGGTTTTTTGGGTTGTTCTTTGACAGGACTTATGGTTATAAGGAAGGCCAAGTTAGGGTGTCTGTGGGCAAAGGCTCTTAGCTCAGCCTGGAGCTGACCTCTCTCTTTCTTGTGCCCTTGGGAAGCTAGGCCTCCTGGAGCTCTCTTGGCCTAGGGTGGAACAGACTTGCTCTGGCATCAGCACTCAGGGTGAACAAAAGTCAGCTTGGCCCTGGTCACTTCTTAAAATTGAACTTTAGAGGACAATAGCATGGGGCTGCATGTCCCGCATCTGACCACCAGGGGGCAGGAGTGTCCCGCCATAGGGATTCTACCTGTGAGTTGTGTTACTCTTGCTTCCCTGGGGTCTCCATCATGCTTCCAAGTCACCCTGGACAGGAAAATCCTTGAGACTCTTACCTACAATTAACAATCGAAAAGCAAGTGGGGCTGTGGCTCAAGTGGCAGAGCAGTAGCCTTGAGCAAGAAAACTCAGAGATAGAGCCTAGGCCCTGAGTTTATACACACACACACACACACACACACACACACACACACACACACACACACACACACACCACATGCATGGAAAATCAGAGATTTCTACATCGCAATCTTTGGGTATTCTCTACTTTTCCCCCACTAAGCCTGGTGGCTGCTGGCCTAGGTGTCTGATGCATACACCGCTACCTGGCATCTTTAATTTTGGGAACAGAATGGGTAGAAGGTTATCCTTCTCCGATCCCAGCTCCTTGATTGGGTCATGTTCTATCCAGGCCCTTTGGGGCTCCTTTACAAAATTGCCAAGATGCCTTCAAAAGTCATCACATACTGGGCACTGGTGGCTCATGCCTGGCATCCTAGCTACGCAGGAAGCTGAGATTTGGAGGATCACAGTGCCAAGATAGCCTGGGCAGAAAGTGTGTGACACTCTTATCCTCGATGAACTGTCAGAAAACAAAAGTGGTCCTGTGGCTCAAATGGTAGAGTGCCAGCCTTGAGAATAAGAGCTCAAGGACAGTGTTCATGGCCAACAACAAGGAGAGGCTTTGCATGTTGGCTTTGGGATTGGCATTGGCCAAATATAATTGGAATTTTCAAGTGCTCCACGACAAAGCAGTGCCTCCTTTAGTCCTGTGCTGGTCCATCTTGTCTCACCCCCTGGTCTTGTCCATGTTTTGGGTCAGCATGGCTCTGGATGGAAGGGAGGGCTCCAAGGAGGAAGATCCCAGAGCAATCACAGCATCTCCTTCTGCCATGCTCACCCTGCTGCTTCTGCTCTTTGCCACAGACCTTCTTCCTGGAATCCATCCATGAGGTCATCACCTCAACATAGAGGTGAGTGGTGGGTTTGGCCTAACTCAGGGCAGTCAGAGGTGGAAGTAGGTCTGGGATTAGGAGCTTCCACCCTGGGTGTGGGCTGAGCCCAGGGTTGACCTTTATTTCATCCTGAGCCTTGCAGTGGTGGGAAGACAGTGTAGACTCCACATTGAGTCAGGTAAATTGGAATCTGGGGGAGGATGTGGGGCTCAGGGGGCCACTATTAATAGTCCTCTCTTGGTACTCCCCTCTCCCTCCCTCATCCCTCAATGGTAGAAGAGAAACTTCAAGTAAGCGTTTGGGAATAGGGGGCGGAGAAGTATTTTGGTGTGAACCAGAAGTGCTTCATATTAATCCTAGCCCCTACTTCTTATTTTTCTGAGGAATGGCCATATGGGTTAGGGAGGGATGAATCATCCTAGCTGAGAATGTGGCTCAGTGATAGAGTGGTCACCTAGCATGACTGAAGCCCTCGGCTTGATTCCACACAGAAAAAGTTGGAAGGGGAAGTGGGGCTCAACTGGTTGAGCACCAGCCTTGATCAAAAAGAGCTCAGGGACAGTGGCCAGGCCCTTAGTTCAAGCCCCAGGACTGGAAGAAAAAAAATCTTTGTTGGAGGCTTTTTTCCCCTTTGAAAACAATTTATTTTTTGTGATAAGCATAACATGGGTCCCTTCCCTCACCACCAATGGGCCATTAGATGTCCCTTGAACTTGGGCCACCTCCAGGCAGCCTCTACCCTACCTGACTCCCAGTTTAACCTTCCCATCACCCAGCAGATGGAGGCCTGAGAGAAGGCCACCTGACCACCTAATTCCGGTGGCTTCTAAGGCTTTTGAGAGTCAGTAAGTCATATGGAGAGTCATTATCTGCATCAGTCTACAGAAGAAAGAGAGGGAGTGCTCCTCACCTGAGCTGTGGGCAGATCTGTATCTGGGGCATCTGCAGCAAGATATGCTCCTTGGGGGAATCCTCTATGGTGACAAGAACCCTGACGTATCCTCTGGCAGTTTCCACGCTGTCTTCAAGTTGCAATTCTTCAAAACCTTTCTGCTCCTCCCTTATTTCACCCACCACAGGCCCTGATGCATCTGAAGCAGCTTTGGTGGTGGGGCTCAGCCTGTGTTGCATCTGGAGCCTGCTGTCCATGCCTTCCTTCCTCTGTGAGGATCAACAGCAGCTCCTGTAGCACTCTCATCTTCTCCATCTTCTCCTGGAACATCCAGCACACACACTCGGCTTTCTCCCAAAACAGCTCATTCAGGACCAACATCTGCTATTTACACACCACGAGGGACTCCTCAATTGTTTGGATGTGTGCTGACAGCTGGCTGCATTGATGGTGGAGCTCACCTGCTGGATTCTGGAAGTCCACCTCATCAGGCAGGTTGTGGATGAATCAGATTTTCTTCTTGGACCCCCATGTGTCCCGCTTCCCATCCCCATGATTGCTGTGGTGGCAGCTCATGGGGCAGGTGGCTGTAGCTCCAGCTCAGTCTGGCACTGAGCTGCCAGCTGCAGGCACCTGGCCCACCGCTCCTGTAGTATGATATCCCCCCTGTTGATCTCAGCCTCAGTGTGTTAACAGAGCCTCATCCATCTACCAGGCAACATGGAATGTGGGCATAGCCACAATTCTTGTATCCCATTGGTCAGAAAGAATCATGAAATAATGGGGGTGTGGCCAGAATCCTGTGATGCAGGCAGAATGGTCAGAGTTAAGATGATAGTGGCTCCCCCAGCCCCTTTCCTAGGGAACTCTGTTCAATTCAGTTGGGCCAAGAGGGTGACCTGCTTGAGCCGGATGGCTGTACAGATTGTTGTGTATGTCCATTTGTTGCTAGTTTTGGACCTTGAACTCAGGATCTGGCACAGTCCCTGAGATGCTTTTGCTCAAGGATAGCCCTCTACCACTGGAGCCACACGGCTCTACTTCTGGCTTTGTTGGCATTGAAGTTGGACAGGGGTCTCAAGGACTTTCTGGTGTAGAGTGACCATGATCCTCCTATCACAGCCTTGTAAGTATCAAGGAGGAGCCACTGGTGCCTGCCTCATCATTGGTTTTGCTGATGTTCTTGGACACACCCTTGAGTTCCCTATCCTCAGGTTTAAGTGGTGGGAGCTGGAGCCCACATTTGGAATCCTGTTCCTGCCACTTCCAAATGCAGGAGATCCTAAGAAACTCATTCCTATCCATATAAATACCAATGGAATGTGATGTATGTTTTGATTGAATGGGCAGTTCTTGCATGATTCTAGGATAAAATTATACACGATTGTATTCTAGCATACTGATCAATTTTAATTAATACTTTATGAAGCATTTAAACAATCACATTCATTAAAGGGAGGCAGAATGAAATACCGAAGAATTGGGCATCACATAGTATAGAGATGCCATTTTTTCTGCCCGGACTTTCTTTACTTAATTGCTATATAACATTTTCTGAATGTACTTTGGCATATGCAAGTAGGATATATTATACTTGATCTGGAAATCAATTATTCAAACTTTTTTTTTTTATCAAAAATGCTTATAGCACAATAAAGAGGTAAATCCAAATTATGTATATTTGAAGACAATGCTTGGTTAGTCCTCTTCTCACATTACCCATTCCCTTCTTGAGAATAATACACATTGTAAGGAAATGCTTAGAATGTTTTGGAGAAATAGGTTGACTTTAAACAAGAGTTACTCTATGTTGCATTTTGTTTACTTTATATCTAGAAAAGCTAAATTCTTACCTTGTCATTTTCCTTAGGCTTTATATTCAGGTTTAAACTCTGATGGGCAACAGATAAAGATATAAACATTTTTTAACAGTTGTTAAATTTAGGCTGAGGAATCTAGGTACAATTATGCTCATGCAGATAGGCCTCATCAGTCATGAGACCATGATACCAAAATGTTAACCAATGCTTATTGGTGTCATGCTTATGACATTTTGTGTATTATAAACAGTGGTGATTACTATTTATTTTGTAATCAACATCATTTCATGGGTTAGGAATTGATGTGAGACATTATACTCAGAACTATATTGAAGGAGGAATCCAAAATTAGTTACCAAGATATACACTTAACGCAATGTTTTTAAAATGCAAGCAAAAGAAATAATTTATGAAAAAGTCAACATTTACAATAAGTACAGAATCAGTATGATTGATATTTTCTTTTATCCCAGTTGCAATACTGCTTGCATGATGACTTTTCTGGTTATATGTTTAGTTAGGTCTTGATATTTAGTTGAAGTTCTGTTTTTTCATATATTCATTTGTCAGATCAAAGAGAAAATTAATTCCATGCCAGAGCCAACATCCATAATAATGTTACAGTTGTATCCTGCTACTTTGCCAAAGTTTCAAATGAGCATGAATATCTTGGGTCTTTTTTGGATCTAACTAAATATGTATGCAATTTTGTCAGTAGTAGAAAGATTTTTTGACCACCCTTTATTAAACTATTATTTTCCAGAAACAACTACTCTCTTTTCATGAGAGTAGTTGTTTTCAGGTCGTGGGGCCTGAACTCTGAGCCTGAGCACTGTCTCTCAGCTCTTCAGGTCAAGGCTAGTGCTCTACCACTTGGGCCACAGCACCACTTCCGGCTTCTTTATTTTTGCTTATGTGGTGCTGAGGAATCGAAACCAGGGCCTCATGCATGCAAGGCAAGCACTCTACCACTGAGCCACCATACCAGCCCTTTTCATGAGATTTTTAATGTCATTTATTTCCTTTAAATAACCCACATTCTGTCTGCTGCAAAGTGTAATTTGGAGTAGTTTAAAATTATGTACACTCAGGTACACTGCTCAGATTCTACTATTTGCCTATTTTGTTCTTGTTAAATCAGTAGGATGTAGGTTTCAATATGGATACTATTAGACTTATTCATTGCATTTCTGAATTTTTTAAGATGTCATGATTTTTGTTATTTTATTCTCTTAAATATATTCAGATCTCACTCCACTTACAGTCAGATTTCTTTTAAACAGTTTGATCCATTCAAGGGATTTGCTATATTAGGTTCATCTAGATGAATTTAATTACAAATGAACACAACTGTATTTCTGAGACACAGTTATCTTTATGGTTCTAGTCAAGGGTAACATGTATTTGAGGTTTTTGTGCTTAAAAATAACTGGGCACAACATGTTTTTGTTCCTGAGGGCATTCTAATTTGTTGGTTGTTTTTCCAGCTGTGGTGACTTCAACATATGTGTGCATTTTATTTCAATTGTTTTGTGTCTATATTTTGTTTCATATAACAGAAAGTACCAAAAAAATAAGTGATTTAGAACTTTTTGAAATAGAGTTTTTAAGGGAGACACTTGAAGTTTTGTGACATCTGGGACCGGATAGGTCTTGTTAGTGGAGGGGGTAGTAGAATAACAGAGACATTGACATGATTAGAATTCTTCCTCTTATTGCCTCACTATTTCATGTAGTAATACTTCAAAGTCTTTAGTGGAAAGAAAATAATTTTGTTTGTATGAACTCAGAATTTTTGCTTTAATTGGGACACACTACACATTTATAATTGATTTTAACTCTAAAACCTTCTTTCCTTCTTTTAAAATTACAGATGTGAATTTATAATGGTAAAATAGCATCTACTAATTTATATTAAATAATCCAACCTATTTTCGCTTCACACTATATGTAATATAGACTGTAATAATCATGAGTAATATAGTATGTAATAACTGACTTTGGGGTAAGTCAATTACAGTGGATTTTGTGAGATACTGAGTAATAGTAAAAATTATATTTGATTCTATTAAAAAGTTCACAGTTACATCTAAAAATAACTCATAGTTATAAACTAATGCTAAAAAGTAAGATTGCTTATTGGAAAAACCAGAAGTTTCAATAAGCTTGCTTTTTAAATATTGACTTGGATCTGGGCTTTGGTTGCTCATGCCTATAATCCTAATTACTCAGGAGTCTGAGATTGAGATAGTGGTTCAAAGCCAGCCTCAGCAGAAAAGTCTGTGAGACTCTTATCTCCAATATCCCACTTGAAAACTAGAAATGGCACTGTGGGTCAAATGGTACAGTGGTATAGATGAGCTGAAGAACTCATTGAAATCTGCAACCAGGCCCATAGTTCAAGCCCCACGACCACCAAAAAAAATTGACATGGATTTTACTTTATTATTTCATGATTTTTTTATTGTGAAAATACATATAGAGGGGTTAAAATTACATGAGCAAAGTAATGATTACATTTCTTATCAAACATTGTTTCCCCCTCCTTTGTTTCCCCTTACCATTCCTTCCCATCTTCCCCGCAAAGCAACCCAGGCACCAAAGTTCTAAAGTTCATTTTCCGACATAACTTGTTGTATATCTGATTGTTGCATGGGACCACCTGTATCCCTATTTAAACAACTTGTTTTTCCCTTCCCCTCCACAAATTATAACAACATCAAATACAGTGAAAACAAGGGTTATGTCATGGGGGAGGGACATACAAAGCAACAAAGAAATCATCTTATAAATATCATAAAAAAAACACTACCAAGAGAAAAAACATTTGAGTCCTTATCTTTGGTTCATTTCGCCCAACATAAACTTATCTGATCATTTCTGCTTGTCCAAGATAATGAGTACATTTCTTTTCAAGAATTGTAGCATCCTCCTTTGTTTCCCCTTCCCATCCCACCCTTCCCACGCCCCCCCAACCAGCGCTCCCACCCCACCAAAGTTGTAAAGTTCGTTTTCGACATAACGATTTATTCATCTCATTGTTGCAATAGGTCCACCTGAATACCTATTTAAACGATTTGTTTTTCCCTTCCCCTCCACAAATTATAACAACATCAAATACAGTGAAAGCAGAGGTTATACCATGGGGAGGGACATACAAAGCAACAAAGAAATAATCTTATAAATGTGTTAGAAACAATCACATGAAAGAAAAAAAAAACATTTGAATACATATCTTAGGGTTCATTTCCCTAACATCAACTTATCTGACCTTTTCTGCTTGACTCAGACATATACTAGTTATTGCAAATAAGGGAAATCATGGGACCTAAGTTTCATTGGGCCTGGCTTACTTCACTTAATATAATTTTTTCCAAGACTTTCCATTCCCTAACAAATGGGGAAATGTCATTCTTTTTGATGGAGGCATAGAATTCCATTGTGTATATATACCACATTTTCTTCATCCATTCATCTACTGAGGGGCATCTGGGTTGGTTCCATATCTTAGCTAGGGTAAATAAGGCTGCAATAAACATAGTCATGCTGGTAGCTTTAGTGTGGTCTTGTTTGTGAACATTTGGGAAAATGCCCAAAAGTGGGATTCCTGCATCATAAGGGAGCTCTATGTGGAGTCTTTTGAGGAACCTCTTTACTACTTTCCAAAGTGGTTGAACAAGTTTACACTCCCACCAACAATGCAGTAAGGTTCCCTTCTGTCCACATCTGCTCCAGCATCTGTTGTTATTAAAGTTCTTGATTATAGCCATTCTAACTGGGGTGAGGTGGTATCTCAATGTGGTTTTGATTTGCATTACTTTTATGGCTAGAGAAGTTGAGCATATCTTCATGTGTCTAATGGCAATCCTTCTTTCCTCTTCAGAGAAATTTCTCTGTAAGTCTTTAGCCCACTTATTTATTGGGCATTTGTTTCTTTGAAAATTTGTTGTTGGGGAATTTAATTTTTTGAGTTCCAGTTATATTTTTGATATGAGACCCTTGTCTGTTGTATGGCTAGTGAAGATCTCCCAATCCGTGGGCTTTCTATTGATCTTGCTAGCTATGTCCTTTGCCATGCAGAAGCTCTGCAATTTCATGCAATCCCATTTGTCCAACCTTTCTTTTATGTGTTGTGTTTCTGGGTCTCTATTAAGAAAATTTCGGTCTGTGCCAAGAGACCTAGGGTTTCTCCTATTCCATCCTGTAAAGTTTTTAGAATGTCTGTTTGACTACGAGGACTTTGATCCATCTGGAGCAGGGTGATATATAAGGATCTAGCTTTAGTTTTCTACAAGTAGTTAACCAATTTAGCCAGCACCATTTACTGAAGAGCCTGTCATCAAGTTTGTAATATAACAACGACATATACAATTTCAATTTCTTCTATGTCACTATGAGGATACTGTAATAACCAGTGGAGCCAGAATTATCTGTGGGAGCCATTAATCTTTGTAAATTCTTGGTCTGGCCCACCGGAGAGTGTGAGGAATGCCATCAAAGGTGAAGGTGTCAAGCCTCACTTGGTGAGCTGTCAAGAAGTGATTGAACATTGGGCAGTTTGGGAAGTGATGGTTGAAAACAGGCAGAAGACCCGTTGGAGTGAGGAGAGGTACAACCTATATATAAGTTGCATTTTCAGAGCATTGGAAGGGGATATAAAAATGAGAGCTACCTGGATGGAAGAAAGTGGTAACACAGCAGGAAGGGAAAAACCTGAGAAGAGGGAAGCAGAAAAGTGGTCATTAGGGAAGAGTAGTGTAGGCCTGTGGAGACTGGAGAGGCCTGAAGAGAAGAAGGAAATGGTGGAAGGGAAAAAGAGAAAGACCAGAAAGGAATGACAGGTCTGTAGTGAAGGAGGGAGTAATGGAAAAGTTAAAAGCCTTGCCCATTGAGGTTTGGAGCTTTGGAGATCATAATTTTTTGGCTGGTGGTTTGCAGACCAATTAAGATAGGGCGGGGCTGCCATTGGAGGTCTGAGGTTTGGTGGTCAAGGCTGATCTTGGACCTGGTTATCCAGTCCAGGATAAGGTAATCACAGTCTCCTTTCTAGTGTAAATTGGATTATTATATTAAATGTAACTCAATGGTTTGTCTCCTTGCCTTAGAGGTAATAAGTATGCGAGTTCACAGAAAAGAACTTGAAGTCTCAAAGGCCGTGAATTTTTTAAGATGTGATGTGGCCATAATAGGTTTGTAAAAGCACAATGGGACAGTGAAATAACAATGCCAATACCACAATATCATCTCAAAATAATGCTTTGATACCCCAATTAGTTGTTGATACCATTCTCGTGATGAGGTCACAATAAGTTTGTGATGTCACAATAGGTTCATGATGTCAGAGTGGCATGGGATATCTCAAATGTCATTAATTGATAATGAATATATGAGTTCAAAAAGGGACTGTAATGTCTCCAAAGGCATGTTTTGTCACAAATGTGATGCCGTTCTAACAGCTTTGTGATGTCACAATGTGACACAATGGTCATGACATCTGGCAGTATGATGTCATAAGGGATTTCTGATATCACATGTCATACCAGAAATATGAGATTGAAAACAGATTATGAGCTCACAAAGGCCCTACTATATGACAATGGCAGCATGTCACAAAACTTACAAGGACAGGACTGGTTGTGAAGGCACAGCAGGTTAATAATATCACAATGGCAATGTGATGTCACAAAGGATTGTGATATCACATTGGTTATATGGTCAAATGGGTTTCTGAAACAGAGTGAATTCACAGAATAGGCCTTCACACTGTTAAGTCATAACAATGTCACTGTGATTTATAATGCTATGATGCCATTGTTTTTTAGTGATGTCACAATGAGCTGATGGTGTCATAATGACAATTTGATGTCACTGCTGATTTATGATGTTACAGTGGTTATGAGGTCACATTATGTTTCTGATATCAACACACATGTCAAATTTGAAATAGAATGAAAAAGCCGGGCGCCGGTGCCTATAAACCTAGCTACTCAGGAGGCTGAGATCTGAGGATCGCAGTTCAAAGCCAGCTCAGGCAGGAAAGTCTATGAGACTGTTATCTCCAATGAAAACCACTAGAAAACCAGAAGTGGCTCTGTGGCTCAAGCGATGGCGTGCTCACCTTGAACTGAAGAACAGGGACAGCACCCAAGCCCAGAGTTCAAGCCCCAGGACCGAAAAAAAAGATTAAAAACAGGCATTCATAATCTTATTATAACATCACAATGGTAGTGTGATCTCATAATGCTATCTTGTCATTGTAGATTTGTGATGTCAAAAGTAGTTGATGATGCGATAATGACAATATTATGTCACAAAGGGTTTGTGATGTTACAATGGCATGTTTGATATCAATTGTCAGTTCACAATGAGGTTATAGTTACACAAAGGGACTGTGATATCACAAAGGCCATGTGTTTTTTCAAAGATGCTAAGAGGTCCTAATAGGTTTGGGATGTCACAATGTGATAGTGATTGTCAAATGGCAATGAAAGCTCACAATGGGTTTGTGATGTCACATTGGTGATGAAATCAAATAATTTTGTGAAGTCACATCTCATAATCACATGTCGAATTTCAGTTGCTACTATTTCACAATGAGGATATGAGTTCACAGAAGAAGACTGAAGTATTAAAGGCTATGAATTTTCTAAAATGCTGTGAAGACACAGTAGGTTTTTGAAAACACAGTGGAACAGTGACATCACAATGGCAATGTCATGTTGCAATATGATGACTTCGTAATGTTTTGATATCACAATTGGTGATGCAACATTGGTGATGAGTTTACAAGAGGTGTGTCACAATGTCACAATGGGTTGGTGATATCAAAATGACACATGTGATCTCAATTGTCATTAAACCACAATGAGTATATGAGCTCACAAAGGAACTGTGATGTCTCCAAAGGCATGCGTTGTCACAAAAGTGATGAAGTCCTAACAGGTGTGTGTTGTCAGAATATGACAAAATGCTCATAACATCTATCAGTGTGATGTCACCATAATCAAGATGTCACATTGGATTCGGGTATCACATTTCATACCTGGATTGGGTATGAGAGGATTGGAATTTCACATTGGGTTAGTGATATCACTATCGAAATATGGAGTCATGCAGGGATTGTGCTACCACAATGGCTATTAGATCACAATGTGTTTCTACTATAATAGGTTTGTGCTGTCACAATTGGTTGGAAACGTCACAATGGCATGCCGGGTCTCAAATGTCATTAATTCGCAATGAAAATATGAGTTCACAAAGGGACTGTGTTGTCTAAAAAGTCATGTCATTGGCACAAATGTGATGAAGCCCTAACAAATTTGTGAGTTCACAATGTGACACCATGTTATTGATGTCTATCAATGTGATGTCACAATGTTCATGTCAGAGTCAATTTCTGATATCATATGTCATACCTGAAATACTATGAGTTTGAAAACAGATTATAAGCTTACTAAAGGCCTAAAATATCCTAATGGCAGCATATCACAAACGTTATGACTAAAAACTCATGGTCTTTGGAGCTTTTCTTTCTTTGAAATTGTTTCCTCATTGTGAACTAGTAGAAATTGAAATTGGACATGTCATTGTGATATTACAAACTCATAATGACATCACAAACTCATTGTGACCTTATCACCACTGTGACATCACAAAACCATTGTGACATCACATTGCTGTTGTGCCTTCACAATCACATTGTGACATCACAAAGCTATTGTGAACTCTTGAGATGTACAAGTTGTTATGTCGAAAACGAACTTTACAACTTTCATTGGGAGGGGAGAGGGGGAGCGGGGAGGATTGGGTGGGGGGCAGGTGGAGGAAGGGAAGGGATGGGAAGGGTAAACAAAGGAGGAGACTACAATGTTTGATAAGAAATGTACTCATTATCTTGCCCATGTAATTGTAACCCCTCTGTACGGTATTTTCACACACACACAAAAAAACATGAAAAACAAAAAACAACACATGACCTCTGTGGCATCACAGACCCTTTATGTACTCATATCTTCATAGTGAACTAATGAAAATTGTTATCACACATAGCATTTTATCATCACAAATACTTTGTGCAATAATTATGACTGTGAAATCACATTGTCATCATGACACCACCATTTATTGTGACATCAGCAAACCCCAATGACACCATGCCATATTTTTCTTTTTTTTCTTCTGTGAGTTTTTTTATTGTAAATACAGTGTACAGAAGATTACAGTTACATGAGCAAGGTAATGAGTACATATACTATCATCATTGCTGCCTTGACATCACATTGTCATTTTCATGTCATAGACCCATTTTGAATGCCTATCTTTGATTTCATTCTATCTGAAATGTGCCATCTGCATTGATATCAGGAAACCATTGTGAACTCATAACCTTTGTGACATCTAAATCTCTTTGTCACAGCACATTGCCTTTGTTATATCACTAACCCAATGTGACATCAAATACCTCTCCTGTTCTCATAATTTTGTGACATGCCATTGTGATATCTTAGGTCCTTTGTGAGTTGAAAATCTGTGTTTGACCTCGTATTTCAGATATGACATGAGATATCTAAAATCCTGTGTAACATCATGATATCACACCACTGGACATCATAACCATTACATCACTTTGTGACATCTCAGACCTGTTAGTTCTTCACCTTTTTGACTACATATGCTTTGCTGACATCAGAATCCCTTCCCAAACTCATATACTCATGGTGTGTTAATGACAATTGAGATCCCACATGCCATTGTGCCATCACCAACCCCTTGGGACATCTCAAATCTATTGCAACCTCCTCATCAGTATTGCATCACCAATTGTGATGTCAAAACATTCTTATAACAGTATGGTGAGATATCACATTGTCATTGTGAAATCACTGTCCCATTGGGTTTTCACATAGTATGACCTCATACTATGGAGCTTCTTCTATCACCTGGTATCCTCATATTGAATTATGAGTCATTGAAATTTGATATATCATTCTGATATTACAAACAAACTGTGACATCACAAAATCATTGTGACCTCATCACCACTGTGACATGAAAAACCCAATGGGATATCTCATTTCCATTGTGACATTATGGATCACATTGGGCCATCCCAAACTTATTATGACTTCTTACCACCTTTGAAAACACACATGGCCTCTGTGACATCACAGAACCTTTTTCTATACATATCCTCATGAGGAACTAATGAAAACTGACATCAGATATACCATTGAAACATAACAAATCCTTTCTGACATAATCATAATTGTGACATCATGTTGCTATTATGACACCATCAGCTCATTTTGACATGTAAAACTACAATGACATCATAGCATTGTAGCATCACATTGTCATTCTAATGTCATAGACACGTTGTGTTTGCCTATTATGTTATTTGATTCTATTTCTAATGTGGCATGTTGGTTGATACCAGAAATCCATTGTGAGTTCATGACCATTGTGATATCACGGTGCCTTACTAGCATCACATTGCGAGTGTGATGTCACATTGCCAAATGGATGTCAAAAAGGGATTTTGATGTGACAATGGTTATGACATCACAATGAGTTTCTGATATTAACCCACATGCCACATTTCAAATACAATGAAATCACAGATTTGGCATTCATAATGTGACAATGATGTCACAATGACAATGGCAAATGCTATACTGTCATTATCATTTTGTGATGTCACCATAAGCTAAAGATGTCATAACAACACTATAATGTCACACTGGTTATGATGTCACACAGGGTTTATTATCTTACAATGGTTATGAGGTCACAATGTGTTTCTGATATCAACTGATATGCCACATTTGAAATAGAATGAAATCACAAGATATACATTCACAATGTGTCTATGACAGCAAAATGTCAATGCAATGTCATAATGCTATGATGTCACTGTAGCTTGGTGATGTCACAATGAGCTGATGGTGTCATAATGTCAGTCTGATGTCACACTGGTGATGATGTCACAAAGGGTTTATGATGTCACAATGGCATGTCAGATCTTAATTGCCATTAGTTTATAGTGAGGATATGAGAATGAAGTCACAATGACATATACAAATGAACTGTGATGAAACAAAGGCCATGTTTTTTGTCAAAAGTGCTAGGGTTCTTAACAGGTTCTGGTTGTCAAAGTGTTAATGATATAAAAATGGGTTAGTGATGTCAAAACTAGTTTGCAATATCACATCTTATTTCTATTTTCAATTGCTACAAGTTCACAATGATACAAGTTCACAGAAGGAGCTTGATGTCTCAAAGACCATAATTTTCTAAGATGTGATGAGATCATAATAGGTTTGTGAAAGCATGAGGGTTCAGTAATATCACAACTGCAATATGATGTCAAATTATAATGTCATAAGAGTGTTGTTATGTCACAATTAGTTGGTGATGCCATAATAGTGATGAGTTCAAAATAGTTTTGTGATGTCACAGTAGTTTGGTGATGTGACAATGGCATTCCAGACCTCAATTTTCATTAACTCATAATGAGTATATGAGTTTAGAATGGGATTGTGAGGATTCCAAAGTCATTTGTTGGCACAAATGTGATGAAGTCAGAACAGATTTGTGATGTGACAATGTGACACAATGGTCATTACATCTAGCAGTGTGATGTCACAATATTCATAATATCACAGTATATTTCTAATATTTAATGTCATACCTGAAATAATATGAGATCGAAAATAGATTGAGCTCTCAATGGGCCTAACACAGTGGCAACATGTCACAAAACTTACAAGGACAGAACATGTTTGAGTTGTCACAGTTGTTTAGAGATATCACAATGGCAATGTTATATCACAAAGGTATTGTCATGTCACTATGGTTATGAAGTCAAAATGTGTTTTTGATATGAACTCACATTTGAAATACAACAAAATCACATAATAGGCCTTCATAATGTATATATGTTGTCACAATGACAATGTGGTGTCATAGTGGTATGATGTCATTGCAGATTTGTGATGTCACAATGACCTGATATTGTCAAAATGACAATGTGATGTCACACCAATGATTATATTGTAAATGCGTTGTGATATTACAATGGCATATCTGATCTCAATTGGTATTTCACAATGAGGATACGGATACACAGAGGGACTGTGATGTCACAAAGGCCATGTGTTTTTTCAAAGGTGCGAAAGATGTCATAATGGGTTTGGGAGGTATCAAGGTGATTGTAATGTCACAATAGCAATGTGATATCACCATGGATTTGTGATGTCACATTGGTGATGAGGTCACAATGGACAGGACAGGTTTGTGATTTCAGAACAGGCTAATGATATCACAATGGCACTGTGATGTCACAAAGGAATTTTCATGTCACAATGGCTTTGAGTTCACAATAGATTTCTGATATCCAGCAATATTGTTAGCTTGTAATAGAATGAAATCACATAATAGGAATTCACATATGTCTCTAATGTCACTATGACATATAATGCCATAATATTATGATATTTAAGTTTAGTGATGTCAAAATGGCATGTCTAATCTTATTGGTAATTAAATTACCATGAGGATCCCAAAAGTTGCTATGTGCTGAGTCCTTCAAAAGGCACATTGTGCTAAATCCATTACACAGAGTTCTTAGTGCTTTTTTTTTTAAGTGTGCTGTGTGCTGTCATCCCAAAAGATTCAATGTTCTGAGTCCTTGAGAGGACAATCACACAACACACACACACACACACACACACACACACACACACACACACACACACACACATACACACACAAACTCGGAGCATTATCTTGCACCTGCTTGGTGTGTGGTGTGGATGGAGAAGAGTCTCCCCAAGTGATTGGGCTGAGGGGATCTTCAATTCCCCCAGGCAGCTGCTGGGGTTGGGGGGAAGCCCTGAGCTGAGGTGAGGCTGCTTCTGCCATGGCGTGGTAGTCTTAGGGCAGAGTCAGGGCAGCACAAAGCCAGGGGCGGGGACATGGCCAAGGTGGGGAGGGAGTGTGACTGAGCGGAGGACAGGGTGTGGCTGAAAGGGCACATAGTTGCTGCAGCCAGGGGCACATGGGAGCTGGCATACTTGTGCAGCAGGGGCTGGGCAGCCTGCATGAAAAGTGGGGGCAGAGAGCGAGCAGAGAAGAGCAGGCACATGCACCAGGGGTGTCAGCATCCATGACTGGCCTCCGCTGCTGTATGAGCACAGGTCTGGGCCAGGAGCACAGAGGACACAAAACCAGCACAGCAGGCACATCCCTCTCAGCCACAGGGAGGCTCAGAGGCCAGGTAGGCCCTGAGTCCAAGGCCAATGCACCAGGAGCTCAGCTGTGGAGGGGGCGAGCTCAGCCCTGCCACCTGCCCACCCTTGCCCCGGCCCCTTCTCCTGCCCTCCCCGTGGCACCTTGTTTGAAACAGGTTGCTGCCAGCTTGGACCCATGGTGCCTCTTGGAGTCATCCAGAGATGGTGCATCCCTGGCCTCCTTGCGGCCCTGACCCGGTCCTGGTCCCCAGTGGAAGCCCCTCGGGTCTGCACCTCATGACCTCCCCCTACCCCACACCCCCCACGGACCCAGACCCAGACCCGTGACTCCTGCTTCCCCTCTTGTGTCCCAAACACACCTCCCCAGCACCAGGCAGGCCAGCCCTGACTGCCACAAATGCACCCCAGGAGTGGGGATTGGGGGAGTGGATGTTGATCCGGGAATCCCACCCCCATCCCTAGTGGCCAGTGTCCCAGGAAAAAGGCAGATGCAGGGATGGGTGAGCCGCTGGCCTAGAGCAGGGGGAGCCACAGAGCCATGCATCTTCACCCTTTCTCTCCCTGGGGGAACTCGGTGGCTTTAGTCAGAGGTGGGGAGCAGCACCTCCACACCTGCCTTCTTGGGAGTTTTCCTTTTTTCTGGTGGTGGGGTGGTGTTAGATGCAGAAGATAACCCCTCCTTTTGTGTGAGCCCTTGTCTTTTGTGCTCGGTCACCCTTTCCCCTGAGGAGGGTCCCAGAAGAGCCCACTAGGGAGATGAGGGCACTAGGGATCAAATAGAAGGTGAATGTCTGGGAAGAACATGCCCCTCCAACACAGATACACCCTGCTGGTCCCCCTCACTCCAGCTGTCAACAGCACTCACAGGGTGATCACATTTCCCAGCTCTGCCACCATCTGCTGGTGCTCCAGGCCCATCTGGTTTCCTCATCCTCCCCAAGAATCCACCAAGTCACCCAGAAGCATCTAGGCTGGAGTAGGAAGTTCATCCATGTATGTAGCCTTTAGGACCTCACCCATTTCCCCAACACTGCCCCCACCCCGGGTCAGACACTTCTCTGAGGGCACCATGACTTCCTGCTTGTTTTCAGTCCAGGCTCAGAAGAGCCACCTGTCTCAGGACTCCTTCACCCAGAGTCCTGACCTAGGGTTTTGGTGAATGGGGAGTCAAGGCTGGTTATTCCCAAGGGAAAGTGTCTGGTCCTGGAGAAAGGGAGAGGCAGGTGTTTCAGCATTATTAGAGCAGTGCTTCCTTGGGTCGAGCCCCTGGTTCTGACAAGGGAACTCCCGTGCTCCAGCTTGTAGATTGTCCCAGATGAAGAACCAACAAACTCAGGAGGGGCACTACTCTGAGTCTGTGTGTGTGTGCGTGCATGAAAGAGAGACAGACAGAGAGACAGAGAGAGAGAGAGAGAGAGAGAGAGAGAGAGAGAGAGAGAGAGAGAGAGAGAGAGAGACAGAGAGACAGAGAGACAGAGAGAGACAGAGAGAGACAGAGAGAGAGAGAGAGAGAGAGAGAGAGAGAGAGAGAGAGAGAGAGATTGACTGTGCTCAGGTGAGTGATCAGTTGGCAAATTGCAGGTGCTGCATGGATGAGTCTACAGTCACTGTTCTTGATTTGTGTGTGTGTGTGTGTGTGTGTGTGTATTTGTTGTTCTTTTTTCAGCAATGCCAAGTATGAGACCAGCCATAATTTTTGTTTTCACCTTCACTGTTTCATGGCTCCTTTGGGGAAGATTTCAATAGATGTTCCTTTCCACCTCTCTCTTCCCCCTTTCCTATAGCCCACAGTAGCTGCTGGGCATGTGTGGGTCTCCCTTAGGAGGCCTGTGTGAACCACAGACCAAAGTGGACACCTTCTGTCTTAAGCCTGAAGGCTTGTGAGACGAGTGTGACCACAGCCGCACTTTTCCAGCCAGACAGTCTGTTCTCATTTGTGTAGTTGGAGCTAATTCAAGGGTTGGGAATGTGTCTGCCAAATGTAATTAGGGAACAAGATGGAGGGGGGGGAGTAGGGCAGGGGCTGTGAAGCTAGGAGGGTCTGGGAAGTGGTGAAAGGTGTGACATTGCAGATGGTTCATCACTACCAAGGATCAGAGGGCAACCTTACCCAGGGCATTGATGGTGTCCATGGGCATCTGGGCAGGGGGCTCTGGGCTCCCACTGGTGGCGTGGATTCCCTCCCTGGGGAGTGCACTGGTGGGAAGTCCTCCCTGGAATCCTGCAGACTCTAATCTATGTCCTGCCTGTGCTGTTTCCTGCTGGGCAGTGGTAGGCAAGTGCATTCCCCCTGTTGGAGCCTGCTCGGTATCAGGGCATGGCAGTTAGCTAGGGCTTGCTGAATGCCAGTTTCTGTAACCTGCTGTAAGCTGTCTGGAAAGAAAAGGGGACAGCTAACTTTGGAACCCTTTAAGTTTGATTGGGACAACTGAAATGACACCTTTTCCAGGGTTTTTTCTTGAAGCTGGCAATTTCCACTAACGCCTGGGATTATGGCTCAAATTAGATGAACCATTTCAGCCTACAATCAATGACATTCAAAGTATCACAAGCAGAATTCCCAAGCCAGATGGTCTCCTGCTATGAATGTCGTGTCTTGATTGCTTTTATGAGGCAGCTGTTGATTCTCCTCTGACTCTCTCTAGTGTGACCACCACAGTTGAGTGAAGGGTTAAAGTACTTGAGGCAGTGCCCATTTGTTGCTTGTTTCAGAGCAGAGCAACACATGGTGCTAAACCTCCTGGTTTTGTGCCTTCATAAGACCTGTAAACCCTTAGCTCGGGGCTCTCCTCCTAGGCTCTGCTGTGTCAGAGTGTAGGACGAGGCCCGAGCTGCAGCCAGTTTAAATAAAATATCTGTAGAGTCTGATTCTTGGTGGTCTTCTTGGTGGGGTCCTGAGACCTAGACATAACATTGAGGATGTCATGGGGAGCAGAGATTGTGACCTCACCATCCCTAGCCTGCCAGCTATGAGTAGAGAGGATTCTCAGCACCTGCACTGGACTCTGGGAGATTCATATACCCAAGATGCCTCAAGGATCCTTTCTCTGCAACATGAAACTTGGGGGCCAGATGTGGTGGTCCATCCTGGCTGGCCCCAGGGGTAGGAGAGTAGGCCCCTTGAGCCTGGCCTTCAGCTCATGGCAACCTCATTTACTCCTGAGTGGGGAATTGAGTGCCACAGAGCAGTCAGCCGCTGGCCAGAGATCTTTGAGAAGATAGGCATCCCAGAGGCCCCAGAATCCAGTGAGCACACAGTGGATCATGTCTTCAGAGCCAAAACAATTAAGCTCAGTTGCACAAGGAGGGTGGGAAGAGGGAGAAGGGAGAACTGTGGGAGAGCTAAATCAGGCTTTGCCCCATCCACCAAGATGCTTACCTGAATGGGATGGGACTTTTCTGTAGTATTTTTGTAGACAGATGCTCATTTATTTTTCCACAAAGAGTTACAGTGTGTGCCAGGCTCTGGAGGGGTCATAGACAATGAGAATTTCCAGTGCTGGTTCCACAGCACATGGAGAAACCTTGGTTTGAGCTGGATGCCAGTGCTTCATGCCTGTCATCCTGGCTACATAGGAGGCTGTGATGGGAGGATGGATGCTTGAGGCCCAAGCAGGAAAGCCTGTAAAACTCTTATCTCCAACTAACTACCAAAAAGAAAACACCAGAAGTGGATGTGTGGCTCAAGCCATAGTCTGTTGGCCTTGAGTAAAAAGGCTCAGGGACAGCACCTAGGCTCCGAGTTCAAGGTCCAGGAGTGAGAGAAAGGAAGGAAAGAGAGAAAGAGGAGGGAAGTCCAGATGGAGAAAAAGAGGAAAGGAAGGAAGAAGGGAGAACATGTGAGACTTGGTTTGGAGTCCCTGGAACATGGGAGCCAACCATTCACAATCAATGTGGGGACAATTTCAGAGCCTAAAGCCAGTATGTAGGACCAAGCTACTGACACCTCAGCAACTTTCTGATATCCAGGAGCTGTTTGGTAGCCGACTGCAGAGGGAAGTAGCCTCAGGTAGACACTAGGACTCAGGGCGGGTCACCAGGTTTCAATCATTCCTGGTGCCAATGAGTTTATTTTCTGGTCAGATAAGAACAAGCTGTCCAAGGGCTAGGGAGGTATTGTTGTGAGGGAGTGTCGGGGGGGGGGGCAAGGAATAAGCAGGAAGATGAAGAGGGAAGAGAGTGTCAGGACATTGTAACCATGACTTCGCCTGACAACCTAGACCAAAAGTGATAGAGCCTTTGACCCAGCCACACTGCTATTAAGAGTCCTGGCACATTGCGTCACCATTGACCACCTGGCTATCATCCATTGCAGGATGCCTGTGCAGTACATCCTTGGAGCCTGGGACTTTCCAGGGCTCAATCTGAATTTGACACCTCCCCCCTCCCCCGTTCTTTCCTCCACCGGAGACAAAAGTAAGTTGGCCACTAGCACAGGACAGCCAGGGAATGAGGATGGGAGTAAGGACCCTTGTTGCCCCAGACTTCCTCTAGGGGGCACGAGGACCCCGTGATTGCCATTCTCAGAGGCAGAGATGGTTCTCTTTGCAGGCTCAGCCTTTAGTCTAGATGCAGATCTGGGATTCAGAGAGGGCAGACTGAAGGTGGGGCAGGTTTGGATAGAGGCTGGTGGGAAAACCAGAGGCACTGGTCTCTGAGCAGGGTTGTTTCTTTGAGGATACTCACAAACCAGGAACATTCCTGGGATAGATCAGCCCTTTTCTCCTTCCTGAGAGAGAGGGACCTGGAGCCCTTGAGTCTGTGTCCCTTGACCGAGAAATCCTTTCATTCCCACATCCTGTGGTTGGATAACTAGACCTCACCTCCCTACCCACTGTAGAGGCAGGACAGTGAGAGATCTTGAGTCTTTGATAAGGTCAGGAGATCCTGAATATGCGATTGTACTTGAACATCCTGACGGTGCATGGTAAGTTCCATCTAAGATTACCATGATGTAGGACATAGAATCTAGAGAATCAGATCAGGATGGGGTATGTTCTGGGAGTCTTGAGTATTATGTGTGAGCTTTCAGCTCCCGTATGCCCACCTGCTTCCCTTTCTTGGGTGGGTCTTTGCTAGAAAAAGCTTGAAATTAGGGAGTGGGTCCTATCCCTTGTCATTTATACTCAAAGCTAGCACTCTACCATTTAAGCCACAACTCCACTTCCAACTTGTTTGGGTGTTTATAATTGGAGATAAAGAGTTCTCATGGACTTTGTTGCCAAGGGTGGCATCCAACTGCAGTCCTCAGATCTGAGTCTCCTGAGGGGATAGGATGACAGGCATGGAAAAGTATCTTTGGCCAGGTGGCACTAGCTCATGACTCTCATCCTAGGTACTCAGCAGGTGAGATCTGAGGATCAGGGGTCAAAGCCAGCCTGCGCAGGAAAAACCCTGAAGCTCTTATCTCCAATGAACTGCCAGAAAAGCAGAAGTGGTGTTGTGTTGTGGCTTAAGTAGTAGAGTGCTTGCCTTGAGCTGAAATGCTCAGGGACAGCACCCAGGCCTAGGGTTCAAGCCCCACAACTGAAAAAAGAAAGAAAGTAAAACATATTTGCCTGCAAAGGATGGTCCAGGTGTGCAAGGGATGAAAAAGGGGGTGCTGTGGTTTGGAGACCGGGTGCTCACCCCACTGTACAGACATTTCTAAGAACTCCCCAAGTTTACCCCAGCTTGAAGCCACAGCTTCAAGCGGACATGGCTTGTGGCAGGCAGTGAGTGGGTGAATGGGTGCAGGGCTGGGATTGCTGTGTCTGTTTTTTCTCCAGTAAAGGATGGATTTGGATTCTTGTTGACAAAGTCTGAAGTGAAGGTTGCAAGGAGTTTGTGGCCTTATGAGATGGTTTTCCTCTGTGTATATAAGGTGGCTGAAACCGGAAGTTGCCAGTCGCTCACAACTGTCATCCTACCTACTCAGAAGACTGAGATGTGAAGACCATGGTTCAGAGCCAGCTTGGGCAGAAAAGTCTGTGAGACTTGATATCCAATGGACCACCAGAAAACAGGAAGTGGTGCTGTGGCTTAAGTGGGAGAGTGCTCACCTTCAGCTGAAAAGCTGAGGGACAGTGACCTGGCCCAGAGTTCAAACCCCATGAGCAACAACAAAAAAAGAGGTGGCTAAGTTTTCTGCATAGCAGTGTGTACGGTGTGAAATGCCATGCTGGTCTATGAGACATTCCAGATGTGTGAGAGGCTCAATGTTTTGTCTACAGTGGGTCTGAGGTCGGTAGTGCCACCTTCTTGTGGGTGGGATGTGATCCTAATGGAATGAGTTCATGGTTCTGTTCTCAGGGACTGCTGAAGCCTTGAGCTGTCCCTGTGTGTGTGTGTGTGTGTGTGTGTGTGTGAGTGAGTCGGTGAGTCTGTGTCTGTGTCTGTGTGTCTGTGTGTCTGTGTGGGTCTGTGTCTGTGTCTGTGTCTGTGTCTGTGTGTCTGTGTGTCTGTGTGGGTCTGTGTCTGTGTCTGTGTCTGTGTGTGTTTGTAGGTAGAAGAACTGGGCCTTGAACTCAGGGCATAGGTATTGTTCCTGACCTTCTCAGCTCAAAGTTAGTGCTGTGACACTTAAGCCACAGGTCCATCTCTATCTATTTGGTAGTTCACTGAGGATAAGAGACTCAGAGCCTTTCCTGCATCGGCTGGATTTGAACTGTGATCCTCAGACCACAGCCTCCTGAGTAGGTAGGATGACAGACATGAACCACCTGTGCCACTGTGCCAGATTTGTGTGTTTGTGTGTGTGTGTGTGTGTGTGTGTGTGTGTGTGTGTGTGTGTGTGTGTGTGTGTGTAGAAGTGGGTTGTAACAAGGAGCGCTGGACCCTTTAGTAAATTCTAACTGTTATCTTTGGGTGGGTGCATGGATATTGTGTCTTAGGTTTGGGGGCCTGGAAGGATGAAAAGCTTATATTATAAGACCAAGGGATCTGTGTTCCCTGGAGCTGTCTACTCCCTTGTCCCTGGATGGTGGCAGAGGGAGCTTGGGAGGACCTGGGGGTGGGGTCCACAGGGGGTGGCTCCCCAGAGGGACAGAGAGCATGGCCAGCACTTAGTCAGGATGCCAGCTCTGTTATTATGGAGCATACTGGATGGGTCAAACTCTGGGTCTTCTCATCATGAGGTCCGATGGGTGAGGCCAACCCTATTTTAAATCTTGACCTATGATCTTCAGATCTCAGCCTCCTGAGTAGCTAGGATTATAGGCATGAGCTTCTGGCACCTGGCCTCTGATTCTTTTTGGTATATTAAGGTTTGAACTCAAGGCCTTAGGCTTGCCAGTCAGGTATTCTTCCATGAAAGCCAAGCCTTTCTGTCTTGGGCATTTCTAAGATAGAGACTAAATATATGCTCAAGCTGGGCTGGATCACGATCCTCCTGTGACAGGTGTTGGCCACCATGACTGGTTCTCTGTATTGGGATGCTAAACAGGTAGCACCACGTTTAGTTATCAGTTTAGATGGATTGTCACAAACTCTTAGTCCACAGCAGCTAATTCTTGACCACAGTTGAAGCTCTGGGCCTTACCATTGGACCTCAGTATCCTCCTGGGACAGTTGTGAGGAAACAAGGGATCAATATAGGGGGATCACTGGGGCAGGGGCAGGCATAGAAGGAACAGTTGCCAGATATGGTTCTTAGAAATTCTGTGAGCATATGACAGGAAGGTACCCTGCAAGGGCTCAGATGGGGCCTGTTATTTATCATGCAACAGATATGGGATTATGAAACAAAACATGGCTCTCTTTCATCCTTACCCTATCCCCATGTGGAAGGGGATCCTTCACTGTGTTCAGTTTTGCAGCTGGGGAAAATGAGGCACGAAGAAGCTGGGTGACCTATTCATGAACCCCAGTTTACAGGAAGCTCAGCCTGACTTCTCTGCCATGCTCCCTATGACAATGGCTGCTATTCAGTCCACTTATTGTGGTGGATAATCCACTTCTTGTCAGTCCTGAGGCTTGAACTCTGGGCCTGGGTGCTGTCCCCAAGCTCCTCAGTTCAAGGCAGGTGCTCTACCACTTGAGCCCTCAGCACCACTTCTGGATTTCTGGTAGTTCTTTGGAGATAAGAGTCTCACATAACATTTCTGCCTGCGTTGGCTAAAATCCATGATCCTCATATGTCAGCTTCCTGTATAGCATTATGCCTGTGCCACTGGCATCAGGCATAAGTCCAATTTTGATTTTCTTTCTTTCTTTCTTTCTTTCTTTCTTTCTTTCTTTCTTTCTTTCTTTCTTTCTTTCTTTCTTTCTTTCTTTCTTTCTTTCTTTCTTTCTTTCTTTCTTCCTTTCTTTCTTTCTTTCTTTCTTCCTTTCTTTCTTCCTTTCTTTCTTTCTTTCTTTTCTTTTCTTTCTTTCTTTCTTTCTTTCTTTCTTTCTCTTTCTTTCTTTCTTTCTTTCTTTCTTTCTTTCTTTCTTTCTCTTTCTTTCTTTCTTTCTTTCTTTCTTTCTTTCTTTCTTTCTTTCTTTCTTTCTTTCTTTCTTTCTTTCTTTCTCTTTCTTTCTTTCTTTCTTTCTTTCTTTCTTTCTTTCTTTCTTTCTTTCTTTCTTTCTTTCTTTCTTTCTTTCTTTCTTTTCTCTTTCTCTCTCCCTCTCCGTCTCTGTCTCTGTCTGTCTGTCTCTGTCTCTGTCTCTGTCTGTCTCTGTCTGTCTGTCTGTCTATCTGTCTGTCTGTCTGTCTGTCTGTCTGTCTCTCTCTCTCTCTCTCTCTCTCTCCCCCCCCCCTCTCTTTCAGAAACTGGTTGAATGTGTCCTGGAGCAGGTGGCTCAGCGTCTCCATGTGTGTGGGACCCATGGTCACCCTCTCATTCTGGAGGTGGGCTGTGGGTCAGGAGCTGTCTTGCTCAGCCTGTTGAAATAGCTCCCTGAGGTCAGCCACTCTGTGCCCGGGCTAGAACGTGACGGTTATTCATTGTCCATCCATCCTCTGAATACTTCCCCACTACCCTCTGCTAAGTCAGTTAAAGGAAAGTGGATGAGGAGGCATTGTGTTGTCCAACAGCCTTGCATGATCCTGGGCCTCTGATCCTCACTGCCATCTATCTGGCCAGACCCCGGTTATAAGAAAATGAATTCACTCTATGTCTACTTCGCTTTGCTGGGGTGTGTCATTTCAGGTAGGGGGGCGGGGTACAGAGGAAAGACTCCAGACCTGGCAGCTCTTGTGGTACCTTTGTTCTTGTGACAGAGCCGCCAAGTTATTGCTGTGGATAAGGACGTAGCTGCCATCAAACTGATCAGATACAATGCTCAAAGGTAAGTAGGCAGGCTGTTGAAGTATCAAACACACTCATGATTACTTCCCACTCACAATAAGGGGGGGTGCAGTGCAGGTGGCCGGCACTGGCCCTAGAGGAATATAAATGGATGGTGGCGTTCAGGTGCTGGTGGCTCCCATCCATCATCCTGGCTATTTGGGAGGCTGAGGTCTGATGGTCATGACTAAGAGCCAGCACAGGCAGCAAAGTCTGTGATATTCTTATCTCCCCAAAACCACTTCCCCCCACCAGAAAAAAAGCCAGATGTGGTGCTGTGGCTCAAGTGGTAGTGCCTCAGCCTTGAATGAAAGAAGCTCAGGGACGACACCGAGGCCCTGAATCCAAGTCCTACGGCTCAGAAAAAAATGATAAAATAAATGAATAGTGGGCACCTGTTATCTTACTACTAAAAAAATGGATTCAGTCTTCTCTTTGGTACTTGTAGCCAAAAGTAAGGGGCTTCTTTGATGCTCCTCTAATCCTCCCTTTCTCTCCATTAGCTCTCTAGGCTTCAGTTTCAGGATAGAATTCAGATCATCCCACTCAATGTGACCTTATAATACCCTCTCCTACCCACTTTCCTTGGGGTGGGGATTCTGGATGTACTCACCACTGGGAAGATGAGGCACTGCAGAGATGGGGGTAGGTATCCCCGAAACTCACACACACATGCACACACACACACACATACATACACACACACACACACACTCACCTAGGCCAACTCAGACTAGCCTTTTCCAAAGGCAAATTATCTCCTTGTATTAACTGACCTAACAGAGGAACTTGATCACTTGTAAATGACTATTTTAACTACGGCTTGTTTGTTGGCATGAAATAAACAAAGAAAGGGTCTGGGGCCCATCACCTCTGGCTCAGGTACACGTCTGACACCCTGGCTACTTAGGAGGCAAATATCTGAGGATCAAAGATCAAAGCCAGCCATAAGCTGGAAAGCTGGTGAGAATCTACTCTCCATGGAACCACCAAAAAGTTAGAAGTGGAGCTGTGGATCAATTTGTGGAGCACTGCCTTGAGCATGAAAACTCAGAGAGACCACTCCCAGAACATGAGTTCAAGTCCACACAGAAAAATGGCCCCATCTTTTTGCCCACAGACTGCCTGGGCCTTGAGTGCCTTCTCACAGAGTGTGATACAACACTGGTCCTAGGTAGTGTATCAGAGCCTTCAGAAATTGGGTGGTGGAAGCCAGGCCTACTCCTTCTTGTGCTCTAAACCCACACCAGCTGGAAGGCAGAGCGTGACAAGGCAGGCAGCCTGCAGAGCAAAGAAGATCTTGCTCTGTCAGGGTGATTGGAGCAGGCTTTTTAGAGGCAGCACTTGAAAGGGGGTTTTTCTTAACAAAGAGGATCTGACAGGAAGCACAGAGAGCAAAGATGCTGTAGATAAATTACAACATAGTTGAGCATGTTTATTTACAGCCAGGGCTGCTGGTGAGAAACTCAGTATTGATGTGAAAGACTATCCCGAGACAGGCCCGAGGGTTCACAGAGAGCTATCCAGGGTTGGGATTGTGTCTTAGCAGTAGTGGGCTTGCCTAGCACATAGGAAACCCTGGGTTCAATTCCTAGGTCCTGCATACACAGAAAAAGCCAGAAGCAGCACAATGCCTCAGGTGGAAGAGTGCTTGCCTCAGAAGAAGCTCCTAGACAGTGCCCAGGCCCTGAGGTCAAGCTCCAGGACTGTGAAAATAAAATAGCACTCAGATGGACCTTGGTGACAGGTGGTTGGCTATGCCCTGTAGCTCTTAGTAAATCCATCCATGCTTAGTGTCTCCTTCTTTGACAGAGGAGAGCTGGATATTCCTTCTGCCCTGGACACCTCTGGAGGTGGTTATCAGCAACCCTCCCAACATCTTCCACCGGGGAAATGGCCCCAGAAATCCTCAGGTACAAGTTGGATGGGGTTGGGGGGATACAGGGCAAACCCCAGAAGTCCTAGTGGGTCTGACCTGTCCCAGAGGACCAGTCCATCCAGAGGAGGCAGATGGGAGCTTAGAGAAGGGTAGAGATGTGGAGGGAGCTCTTTAATGCCCATGGCCCTAACCAAATTCCAAGCCTTTCTTTGCTTTCTGTGGGGGAGATAGAGGAGTGTCTAGGTGGTAGTGTATAGAGGAGGACTACATGGAAATTCTAAAGACTGAGACACAGTAAGCCTTGTGCTGGTGGCTCACACCAGTTATCCTGGCTACTTGGGAGGCTGAGATTCAGAGGATCTCATTTCCCAGCCCAGGCAGGAAAGTGCCAAGGACCGGCTCGGTCGGGATGATGGAGGACACCTAGTGGAGGAACTGGAATAGGTGGGGAGATGGCAAACAGACAACTCATACACAAGAGGAATGGATGATGAGTGCGATTTAATGCAGAGGATAACAAACTTTTATAGCAAAAGTCTCCAGGAGAAAGGGCAAAAGGTTACACAATCTTGCTGCAGGGCTTCATTCTTGGGTGGTTACCAGCTGGTCGCCTGATAGGCACTTCTTTCTGGCTTATCTCTATTTTTAAGAAATACAATGGGTTTTGATGTTTATCACCAATTAACCATTACCTTTTTCTATAGAGGCCTTAACTGTCCCATAAGATCTTTCCTGTTCCTTCTTTAATAGTAAGCACCAAGGAGGCCTAGATCTAGCAAGTCTCTTAGTAAATGAAAGAGAGTAACAGGAAATTCTTTCTCCTAAGTAGTTCTCCCAGCAATTGCCATACATTCTTTCTGTTCTAGCCAGCCTACAGCTTCTTGTAAATCTCTTACAAACAATTCCTTCTGCTGTCGTGAAACCCCCAATACTTTTATATTTACTTATGACTTGTCTACTAGCGTCCATAAGAGGGGCTTTCAGGGTAGCACTTAACTCTGGTGAGTTAGTCATATTTTTAAGACACTCATCAGATGTTGGAGTCGTCAACACTCTTAAGAAAGAGCTTTAAATAAGGGAACATTGAGCATGAGTAAGTACAATGAGCAGCAGAAACAGTAAAAGATTGATAAGCACTCTTATACAGTGAAGAAAAGAAAAGCAGGGACAGAAACACATCTTTCCCAGGGGCTTGCCAGCCTTTCCAGGAGGTAGGCCTCTTTGAAGCCCCATTCTCTGAGGTAGATTTCGGTGAAGTCCCATTCTCAGAGATAGGTCTCTGTGAAGCCCCATTCTCAGGTCTGAAAGCAGGTTTCCCATGTTAAGCAGACTCCACCAGAGTAGGCTTGGCAGGAAAGTCCCATGAGAGTGTCATCCCCAATCTCCAAACAGAAATGGCACCATGGCTCAAAAGATACAGAACTGGCCTTGAGCAAAAATCATCATCAGGGACAGTTCCCAAGCCCTGAGTTCAAGCCCTTCAACAACAACAACAACAACAACAACAAAAACAGAGATACACTCTTGCTTGCAAGTGATGGTGAAGCAATGGGGGTCCTGTCATTGGGAGACCAGATGCTAGCCTAAGTGTACAGAAATTTCTAAAAACTCTCCAGGTTTGCCCCAGTGTGAAGTCACAGCAGGGTGGGCGTTACCTTACCAACAACTCCAGAAGTCTTGGCCTGTCTTCGGCAAGGAGTGGGCTAATGGGAGCAGGGATGGGAGGGTAGTGTCAATTATATTCCCTCCATCCATGGAAATATAGTTTTGGATGCAGGTGTTAAAGTCTGAAGTGAAGGGTTGCATGTGGTTTGTAGCCTGACAAGTTGGGTTTCACCTGGCTATAAGAAGGTAACTGAAGCCGGGTGCTGCCAGTGTCTCACAACTGTCATCCTAGCTACTCAGGAGGCTGAGATTTGAGGCTTGCAGTACAAAGCCAGCTTGGGCAGGAAAGTCTGTAAGATTTTTATCTCCAATGAAGCACCAGAAAACCAGAGGTAGTGCTGTGGCTCCAGTGGTAGAGCACACACTTTCAGCTGAAGAGCTGAGGGACTGCGTGCAGGCCCATAGTTCAAACCCCATGACCGACAACCAAAAATAAGGTGGATGAGTTTTCTGCATAGAGTTATGTACAGTAGGAAATGCCATTCTGTGTTATGAGCCATTCCAGACGTGTGAGAGGCTGAGATTTGTCTACAGTTGGTCTGAGGACGGTAGTGCCATCTACTCGGGGTTTGGCATGTTCGGGTGCTCAGGGACTGATGAGGCCTTGGGCTACCCCTGTGTGTGTGTGTGTGTGTGTGTGTGTGTGTGTGTGTGTGTGTGTGTGTGTGTGTGTGTGTTTCCTCATCTTTCTCTGTCCCCTTCCTGGGTTCCTGTCTTCCTCTTCCTGACCAGGGATGTTGCCCCTCTTCCATTACAACCTTGCCTTTTGCCCCGTCAGGGTCTACAATGAGTCTTAAATTGCCAGAGACCTGCATAGTCCAGCTTTTCATTGGGGCCCAAGTCTGGCTGTCCATATCTTTGGCCACTTCCAGGGGATTCTGTGTCAGCAGGGCCAGCTGGCATAGGTTCTCCCTTACCTCTGGAGGGGTGGGGTTCAGTCATGGGATGTCTTGTCCTTTTCCTCAGCTGGGCCTCTGGCTGCGGGTCCCTCCCAGCAGGCTGGCAGTGGAGTGGGGGAAGGGTGGTTGCCAGTGGCTCTGACCAACTTGAGCTTGATAGCTGACTGAAGGCTGCCCAAGCAAGAAGGATTTTGGGCTGCATAGAGGTGAGGCCCAGGTGGCTTGGAAGTATCTGTTGTTGTCTAGGAAATGTCAATGAACATTATTGCAGCCAAGTCTATCTCCCAGCCCCAGCTTGGCCTCTCAGGTCCTTCTAGACAATTCTGGATACCCAGAATACAGAGGCACAGACTTAAGATTCCAGGACCAGGGAACTGGGGGATGAGAGACTGGTATGGCCAGTAGCGCAGTGTTCTGGGGCATTAGCCTTGACCTGGTTATGCCTTCCTTGCGTAAGTTCACTTCTTAACCCGTGGCTGGCCACACACCGGCCATTTGTGGCAGTGATATGGAAGTGGCAGGAGCAAAAGTGAGATCTAGTACGACCAAAATCTGGATTTATGGTCTGTGGGGGTGGGGAAGGCAAAGGGTGTATATTAAAAAAAAAATCTCAGAGCTGGAACTCAGGGCCTAGGCACTGTCCCTGAGCTAACACTCTACCACTTGAATCATAGATCACTTTTCACCTTTTTTAGTAGTTAGTGGAGAGATGAGTCTCACAGACTTTCCTGCTTGGGCTGGATTCAAGCTGCCATTCTAAGAGCTCAGCCTCTTGAGTCGCTGGAATTGCTGGTATGAACAATTGGCTCCAGTTAAGGATGATAGTGGATGCATGTGCTTGCATGCGTGTTTGTGTGCATGCATGCATGCGTGTGTGCATGAGTGTGTATGTGTGTGTGTGTGTGTGTGTGTGTATTTACCAGGACTTGAACTCAGAGCCTAGGTGTTATCCTTTAGCTTGTTTGCACAAGGTTGGTGCTGTACCACTTGAACTAAGGTATCTCTGCTTCCCAGCTTTTGGTGATTCATTGGAGAGAAGAGTCTGCTCAGGCTAGATTTGAATCTTGATTGATCCTCAGGTGTCAGCCTTGAGTAGCTAGGATTATAGGCATGAGCCACTGGCACCCAGTTGCAAGAATGTCTTTTCAAACGCTCTTCTGTTCTAACAGCTGTCTACTTCCCCTGGCCTAGATCTCTGACCTCCACTTCAGCTCCCAGCATCCCGGGACTGTGTGGAGAACATAAACCTCTAACCTGATCCCATTTCTTTGTACTCATGAGAGGGTATGTTTCTTCTGTAGCCTGGGGAAGGAGGGTAGCTGTAGATGGGCGCTGGGCTGGGGGATAGGTAGTCTGTTTCAGCCAAGAAGGAAAGTGTGGCCAGATGCTAATAGCTCATGCCCTCCTAGTCCAAGCTCCTCAGGAGTCTGAGATCTGAGGATTGCCATTCAGAGGCAGCCCAGCTTGAAAAGTCGGTGAGACTCTCCTCTGCAACTAGCCACTGAAAAGCTGGAAGAAAAGCTGTGGCTCAAGTGGTAGAGTGCTAGCCCTGAATGAAAAAGGTGAGGCACAGAGTCCAGGCCCTGAGTTCAAGCCCTAGTACCAAGATGTTTGCAAGTGTGTGCAGGCATACATACACACACACACACACACACACACACACACAGAAGAAGGTGGTAATGATGAGCTCAGCTAGAAAACTGGGGGCACTCCTGAGGCATAGTCATAGTAAACTCTCAAAGCAGATCAAGTGGTTTTTCCCTAAGTCATTCTTGGGCTGAGGGGTCTGGGTCATGCCAGTAAGTTCCATAGAACCTGCCTTTCTATCCATGCACGGGGCCACAGGACCAAGGGAAGGCATTATGGATGCTCATTTGTAGTCGGCCCACGATTGCCCCGAGCACAGGTAAGGAAAGTAAGGGTCCGAACCCTGTGACTCCAGGGATAGAGACTGCTACCAGCAGCAGCCTGCTGGCTGTGGATACCTGAGACTACAAGTCTTTCATGAGTCCAACTCAACACCCGCCCAATGTGTGCCTGATAGATTCACACTCTTGTGATACTCGAGTGAGTGGGCATTACCTGCTGTGCCATCTTGCAGCTCCTGCCCCTGCTGGCCCAGAACCTTGGTCAGCCATGACAGATGCCATTCTGATGAACAGATTAATGACCTCCATGCTCAAGGCTCCAACCTTCTCTGATACTGTGGCCTGCTCTGTAGGCAAAGGCCTCCAAAGAGGCTGCTCTCAAGACTTGTAGGACACCTAGTCATTGGGAGACCCTCAGTGGCCCACTTGAAATTACTCTGCCTAGATCCACAGAATGAGGTCCAAGCAGGCCAGGTGTTGGTCATGGGACTTGAACTCTGGGCCTGGGGCCTGTCCCCAAGCTGTTTGGCTTGCCACTTGAGGCACAACACCAATTCTGGTTTTCTGGAGGTTCCTTGGAGATCAGAGTCTCCCAGACATTCCTGCCTAGGCTGGCTTTGAACCGTGATCCTCACATCTCAGCCTCCTGAGGAGCTAGGAGGACAGGTGTGAGCCACCGGTGCCCGGCTGATCTGGCCTTTCACCACAGTAGACTAGGAGCTTCTGAAAGCCTTTATTTTTTTAGGTGCAAGTACTGGGGCTTGAACTCAGGGGTTAGGCTCTGGTCCCTTAATTTTTTCCCTCAAGATTAGCACTCTGCCACTTGAGCCAAAGCTCCATTTCTGGCTTTTGGTAGTTCATCGGCAAGAAGAGTCTCACTTGCTTTCCTCCCCTGAGCTGGCTTGACCCACGATCTCTATCTCAGTCTCCTGAGTAGCTAGGATTTACAGGGGTTGAGCCACTGGTGGCATTGGGCTAGAAGCTTTTCTTAAGCAAGTGTTCTGCCCTGAGTTTGCCCTAACTCCTCCATGCAAAGGAGGTCTGAGGGTCAGGAGCTCTGAAAAATTAGCTTCCAGCCACAGGAAATGGCTGGGGTCTCTGGTAAAAAGCCAACTAATCTTCCTCCTGGGCCCCATTCTGGGACTCCAGCCTCTGCCCTACCTGTGACTCACATATAAACCTTGACCCAGCCTTGAATGTCCTACCAGACTTGTCTGAAGCCACAGAACCTTCATTCCACCCATACCATCTGCTCTAAAGCACACCTCAGGACCTTTGCCCATGCTGTACCTTCTGCCTGAGGCCCTCTGTCCTGAATCCACATCATGGAACTCCTGTGGAATTTTGGCATTGGTTATATCACCTAGTGGAGCAAGTCTTTCCTTCCCTTCTCCCTCTTTTTTTTTTTTTTTAATATTGAGTTTCTAGAGATGGAACTTGTGCAGGCTGACTGGCAAATGCTCTATCTTGGTGTGTGTGTGTGTGTGTGTGTGTGTGTGTGTGTGTGTGTGTGTGTGTGTGTGTGTGTGTGTGTGTGTGTGTGTGTGGTGTATGCATGTGTGTGCCAGTCCTGGGGTTTGAATTCATGGCCTGGATGCTATCATATCCCTGAGCTTTTGTGCTCAAGGCTAGCGCTCTACTCTACTACTTGAACCACAGCTCTATGTCTGGCTTTTTGGGTGTTTAATTAGAGAAAAGTGTCTCATATAGACTTTATTGCTTGCAATTGGTATCATCAGATCTCAGCCTCCTGAGTAGCTAAGATTACAGGGGTGAGCCACCAGCACCTGTCCTCTACTCTACCTCATATCTATAACTTCAGCCCTCGTCTGAGTTCCAGAGCAAAATATCACACCAGGATGAATTTTTTCTTTTTGACAGTCTTGGGGATTGACCTCAGAGTCTCGGCATTCCCCTGAGCTTCATTTGCTCATGGCTATCTTTCTATCACTTAAGCCACAGTACCACTTTTGGCTTTTTCTGTTTCTGTGGTACTGAGCAATCAAACCCAGGGTTTGTGCATGCGGGCTAGGTAAGCACTCTAGCACTAAGCCACAATCTCATCCCAAGGCTCCCTTCTAACGGGAGTTATGAGGGTGGGGTTTATTGGCTTACCCCCTTTGGTGTAGAAATCTCTATTTCATATCTTTGCCATGATTTGGGACCAGTTTGTGACTCGGCAATGAGGCATGATAAATGAGTGATAGCCACAGGCCCCAGAAGTCTAGCCTGTCATCCTACAGAAGGATAAAGAATATGGAGCCAGAACCTTTGACAACTCCTACAGCCTAGGAACTGTGCTTTCCCTGGAGGCAGTGGCTGGCTTCATGGTGTCCCGATGGGACACCTCGGCCAGAACATAAGGCTTCAGTTCTTAAATGGCAGAGAAGGATTCTTTGTTCATGTTGCCTGCTCAGACTTTGTACTCTCTGAGGGCTTGTCCCAGCTTGCCCAGGTTGGGGGGCTGGGCATGGGCAACCTGCTGAATGCCCATTGTCCATACACAGATACATGGAGTTATTGCCTCGGTTTTTTTTTTTTTGGCAGGTCCAGGGTTGTACTATGAGCCTAGGCTCTGTCCCTGAGCACCTCTTGCTCGAGAGTAGTGCTCTGCCCTTGAGCCACAGCCCCATGTATGGTTTTGTTTCCCCTGTGATCTCTTAGAAAGAAGAATGTCATGGACTTTCCCATCCTGGATGAATTCAAATTGGCATTCTCTACATCTTGGCCTCCTGAGGAGCTAGGATTACAGGCAAGAGCCACTGGCACCTTGCTTACTTTTCTTCTTTTTTCTTTTTTTTAATGGTAACAATCTGAAGTCTTCACGGTGTCACTCCAATGGTTTGCATTATAATTAAATGACCCAGGCCTGGAGTTTGAATGCTAGGACTGCAACCCACAAAAGGAAGGAGAGCCTGACAAACTTATTCCTGTTCATGTGAATGCTTATAGAGTGTTGTTAATGTAACAATAAATGTGCAGTAGATTCATGACCCTATTTTAGAATGCCACACAAAAATTATTGAGTTTATGTTTTCCATTCTAACACCATGGTATAATTAAGGATATTGATTAATTTTTAATTAATACTTTTATAAGTATTCAACCTGGATACTTCATTAAATGGAGGCAAAATTTATTAACTAATAATTGGTAATAACATATATAATTTAATATCCTCACATTCCCACTCTCTGTATATGTATATATTTGTATATGTTTATGTCTATCTCTCTATCTACTTCAATCTACATATTTATCAACGTATACATACATATATATGTATATATATATATGTATAAATATAAATATGGTGCAAATTCCAAACCAGTGCCTTATTACTATTATTATTACTATTATTATTATGAAGATGATGATGATTATTTTGCCTAAGCACGTGGCTTGAACTCGGGTCTTGGCATCTCTGCCACAGTTGGTGGTGGCATCCTAGGACCCGAGTTCAAATCTCGGGGTGGAAAAAGAAATAAAAAACTGTAAAGGAGAAGCCTAAAACTGAGAAGTTCAAGGAGGTAGTTTTCCTTTTTATTCCCTTTGTATTGTGACCATCCTGGGTCTAAATGACAAGGCCCAGAAAGCATACATTATCTTGCATTGCTGATGTTTGGTGGGGTATTAAGGAAGCCATAGCCAAAACCAGAAACTTAGGCCTGGAGGTCGAATCCCAGGACTGCCACTAATGAATGGAGATTCTCAGAAACCTATTCCCATATATATCCATATGAATGGAATGTTATAAAATTAACAAATTAGTAGTTAGTATACGATATTATAAAATTATACACAATTATACAATATTGACTAGTTTTCAATTAATACTTTATTATATATTCAATCATGATAGTTAAAAATGGAAGGAATAATTTAATTGCCAATAATCGGTATTAATATTGTTTATGCAATTTCATAATATACAGACATCTCTCTCTTGTTTTATACATATACATCTATTTGTCTATCTACCAATCTATACATTTATCTGTTCATACAATTGTCACTCCTGGGGTTTAATGATAGAATGTTCGCCTAATAAGTACAAAGCTCTGCATTCGATTCCTCACTACTGTGTACACAAAAAAATCCAGAAGTTATGCTGTTACCCAAGCAGTCAAGCACTAGCTTTGAGCATAAAAATTTAGGGACTGTGTCTAGACCCTTACTCAAGAGCCAGGACTGGCACCAAAAAAAAAAAAAAAAGATAGAATGTTCTGACTGCAACAATGTAAGTATAGTACTACAAATACCTCATCACAAGTATGGGACTACAAATACCTCATCACAGAGCAAGTAGGGAGTCTGGTGCTGACAGCTGCCATCTAACTTGACAAAATGTCCCATGATACTATTATATATTCACCACTTAGAAACTTGAAGAGGAAGCTGGGCATCGGTGGCTCATGCCTGTCATCCTAGCTAATCAGGAGGCTGAGAGATGAGGATCATGGTGCAAATCCAGCCTGGGCAGGAGATTCCTTGAGATGCTTATGTCCAATGAACCACCAGAAAGCCTGAAGGGGTGCTGTAGCTCAAGTGGTAGAGCTAGACTTGAGCTGAAGAGCTCAGAGACAGCACTGAGGCCCAGACTTGAACTCCTTCAACTTACAAAAAAGAAGGAAACCTGAAGTGGAGTGCTGGGAACTTGTGTTAGGGGTAGAGTGCTTTGCATGTATGAAACCCTGGGTTTGAATCCTAAGTACCACATCCCTAGAAAAAAACTCTGAAGTGGATCTCTGGCTCAAGCTCAAGTGGTATACTTGAACAGGTGAAACAGATACAATGTTCATGTCCTGAGTTCAAGCTCCAGGACTAGGGTATACACACACACACACACACACACACACACACACACACACACAAACACAGAGCATAAGTAAAGTTGTGACACAAAATGGTAAAGCACCTGGATTCTCCTCTGAGCTCATTCTCATCACCCTGGCCCTGTGTTCAACCCCAAAACCTAGCCACCCAAGGCCTGACTAGGAGAGGACAAAGGTTTCAAAACCTGATAAGCTTCACCAGATCTAGATGACAGGAAGCATTGTGATTTTGCACAAGTGCTTAGATTTAGCAAACTTCCAGAATCTTAGGGAGGCACCACCATTGCCAATTAGGAATCTTTTCATTAGGTTAAGCTCCCTAGTTGTCTGCCAGAAGGACTCGAATTAATTGAAGCAGTTTGTTTCTACATTGGAACATAGTCTCACAAAGACAGGACAAGTCCAGGGAACTTGGCCTGCCACAGGAGGTGGCACAATTGAAGGCTTCCTGTCAAAACAGAGCACTGGGGAGAGAGTTAGCTTGGGGTACAAAGAGGCCTTTTTCTCCTGGCCTTCAGAGCCCATCCACACTCATCCTCACTAATTGCCCCCGATAAATTGTTTGTTACACAGCTGTACAGGAGTGAAACTTTTTGTCTGCCTGTTCCAACAGTGAGGCATACTTCCTCCAGCAGCCTGGGGTGTGCAGAAACCCTCAAGATACCCTGGGAACAGTGAGGGGAGCCCCGAAATAGGCACTGTCTTGAAAACACCGTTTGTGCTATGAAATTATTCTATTCAAAGCAAATTTCCTAGCTGTGTGCCTTTCTTCATAGCGACCTTGGATGTTCACTGATAGAAATACATACATACACACACAGACACATGGAGTTAATGGCTCTTTTTTGTGGCTTTTTAATGGCTTTTTGTAATGGCTTTTTTTTTGAGGCTTGAACTGTGAGCCTAGACATTGTCCCTGTGCTCCTTTTGCTGAAGGAAGCATTTTATTGTCTTAAACCATGTTTACCCTAGGCTGGGGTACAGCATTTACACCCACAGATGATCCGGGGATCCTAGGACCTGAGTTCAACTCACAGCACTGGCAAAAATACATCAAACCAAAAAAAAAAGAAATGGAGGAAGAAAAATCCAAGAAGCTTTACACAACCATTTTACCTCTTTTTCCTTGGCACTGTGACCATCCTGGGTCTCAATGACTCTGCTGGAAAATTGTATGTCACCTTGCATGGCCTAAGGCTTCTGGGCTGTCAGTGAAGCCTGAGCCCAACAGAGACACCTAGGACCTGAGTTCCATGATCCTGGGACTGCCACCTACTCACAGCTGAAGATCCTAGGAGACTCGTTCCTATCTATAGGAACACTAATAAGAATGTTTGACATATACTAATTTAATTACTAATTAGCTAGTCTATTATAAGTTTGTATGCAGTAAGTATAAGTCATTGATTAATTTAATTAGTACCTTATTAAGTCTTCTACCATGAGTAATTAATGGAGGCATAGTTTTAGAACTAATAATTGGTAGTAATAGAATATATAAAAATAAGATATAGACAGACATCACATTATATAGAGTTATACACTAGAATCTACATACATGTCTGTCTCTCTATATATACATTTATTTATAGATGAATATACATATGTAAATACACACACAGCTATCTACACATATATCTGTTTATGTATTGGCCCCTCCTAGGCCTTGATCTCAGGTCCTGAAATTTGCTCACCAACTTCACTTGCATGACTCTTGTGCTAACATTAACCCATTCGTGAAGTGGGCCTTCTAGGCCTGGAGTTCAAATTACAGAACTGCCAAAAACTTAATCCTGGTGGCAGAAGCCAATTGTCTCACTTGTTTTCCTTATCGGCGAAAGTCCTGGGTTTCAGGAATGATGTATAATACATTGACAAATCTATGTCCTATGTAATAGAATGTAAAAAATGTTATATGTGTAATCATACTCATTAAATAGATTAAAATAAATAAAACACAAAATAAAATGAATAACTACACTAACCACAATATGCAGTAAACGTGCATGTAAATATAAACCATGTATTTAAAATGTATACGAATATTATTTTTTTTCAAGTGCTAGGACTTGAATTCAGGCCCTGAAAACAGGCTTGACTTTCTTGTCCTCCAGCACGGTGAGCTTCCCGTTCCCCCACAATGCTGCAGATTTACCCAGACCCTGAGTTCAAATCCCAGGCCTGGCAGAAAAAATGGTATGAATTCCAAGCCAACGAGCCTCACAATTTTTTAAATATTTTAATATATTTATTTATTTATTTATTTATTTATTTATTTATTTTTGTTTTGTCAAGCACAGGTCTTGAATTCAGGTAGTGGCAACTCTGCCTCCGCTTTTATCAGTCTAGGCTGGGGTGCAGCCACTGTACCCACAGCTGAACCTGAGTTCCTGGGCCCCAAAAACTGACAGGAAAAAAAAATGAAAAGACAGATAAAAATCCGGCAACTTGCAGATGGCTCCGGTTTTACATTTACTTTCTTTGCAAGGTAACCATTCTGGATTTGTATGATGGCTGAAAATTGTTTGTAACCTGGCATTTCTGAAGGTTGGTGGGCTACCAGGGAAGCCATAGGCCAACTCGGAAACATAAGCCCTGTGTTAGAAGCCCATTCCTGTCTCCTACCAATGGAGGGAAATCCTAAGAGTCTCATCCCTATTCATAGGAATACTGATGGAAGGTTATGAATGTCAAGGTTGAATTAGTTGTTCCTGAAAGATACCACTATAAAATTAAACAGAGTGATTTTAGGAGGCCAATGGATTTTAATGAATATTTTCTGACACATTAAAAGAATACTTTTAATTCCATGGATGTAATAGTTTCCGGACAGTGGTTGATTCAATTAAAAATTCATTAAGGATGGAAACAGTCATATTAATTACATGGAGGCATAATAAATACCCAAGTGTTGGTAAGAATGTAGTCTATATAACTGAAGAATTTATGGAAACCTCTGGCACTCTATAAAGATCTATATTTATTTGGTTTTTTTTTCAGGGCTTTTTTTTGTGTGTGTGAGAATACCGTACAGAGAAGTTACAATTAGATGGTCAAGATAAGGAGTACATTTCGTATCAAGCATTGTTGTCTCCTCTTTGTTTCCCTTCCCATCCCTTCCCATACTACTCCCTTCCCTCCACCAGGTCCTCCCCCCCTCCCCACCAAAGTTGTAAATTTCATTTTTCGACATAACAAATTGTACATCTCATTGTTGCAATGGGTCCACCTGTATCCCTTCCCCTCCAAAAATTATACCAACATGAATTAAAGTGAAAACAGGGGTTATACCGTGGGGAAGGGACAAACAATGCAATATAGAAATCATCTTATAAATATGTTAGAAACAATTGCATGAAAGGCAAAAAAAAAAAAAACAAAAAAAATTTAATACTTATCTTGGGGTTCATTCCCCTAACATCAACTTATATGACCTTTTCTGCTTGACTCAGACATATACCAGTTATTGCATATACAGGAAACCATGGTACCTATGTTTCTTTGGGCGTGGCTTACTTCACTTAATATAATTTTTTCCAAGTCTTTCCATTTCCTAACAAATGGGGCAATGTCATTCTTTCTGATGGAGGCATAGAATTCCATTGTGTATATATACCACATTTTCTTGATCCATTCATCTACTGAGGGGCATCTAGGTTGATTCCATATCTTAGCTATGGTAAATAATGATGTAATAAACATAGTTGTGCTGGTAGCTTCAGTATGGTCTTGTTTGTGACCATTTGGGTAAATGCCCGAAAGTAGGATTGCTGGGTCATAGGGGAGTTTTATGTGGAGTATTTTGAGGAACCTCCATACTGCTTTGTGTACTACCATCTGCATGTCAATCTGTTCTTATTTTGTCAACCCCTGGGGCTCAATCTCAGAGCTGGGAACTGCTTGTCAGCTCCATCTGCCCCATGCTGGCCGAGCTGACACTCATCCATTCATAAATTGGGCCTTGTAGGCTGTGAGTTCAGATGCCAGCACTCACAAAAATTGAAGCAGGGAGTAAGAAGCCCAGGGTAACACATGTTTTCCTTTTCTGTGAACGTCCTGGGTGTCAAGTGTGAAGTTTCATACATAGGCAAATCTATATCCTATGTAATAAATGTAGTAAATATTCCATGTGCAATAAGTCAATAAAATAAATGGTAACTAAATGAATAAAACAAAAAATTAAATGAATAACTACAATAAGTGGAATATTGAGTCAACATACAGGGCTCAATCTCAGGGCCTGGCAACTGCCTGGCAGATGAATTGGCTAGAGGCTGCTATGCTGACAGCCACCCATTCATGAACTGAGCCTTCTAGGCTCTGAGTCAAGATCCTAGCAATGCCAAAAATATAATCTTGGAGTAAGAAGCTGAGCGGGACCCATGTTTTCCTTTTCTTTGAAAATGCTCAGATAGGATGTATAATTCGGGTGCAAATCTATATACTATGTAATAGGATGTCATAAAGGTAAGAAAAGTCATAGGTGGAATAATTGTCACTAAAATGAATGAAAAACAGATTGAATTAGTAGTGAATCATTCTGGGATAAAATTAGATGCAACAATTTAGGAGGTGCATTAAGTTTAATTAATATTTTATTAAGCATTAACAGAATAAAAATTACATGGAGATATAATTAAATACCTAATAATTGAAAGTAACACATGATACATAATTTAACTATATATAGACATCTATCTCATTCTATAAAATATGTAATTTTATGTATGGATGTATGTACATATGATAAACAACAACAGGACATTGAGTAATTATTGATTAATGATTTATTAATTGTTCAACTGGAACATATCATTAAATGGAGACATAATTTAATACCTACAATTGTTAGTAATATTATCTATAATTAAATAATATACAGACATCTCTCTGTGTATATAATATTTATATACAGCAATCTCTAAGTATACCTTGTTCACTCCTGGTTTCAGTTGTTGAGTGTTCACCTAGCAAGCACCAAGCCCTTGGTTCGATTCTTCAGTGCCACATGAACAGAATACCTGGAAGTTCTGAGGTCTTTCAATCAATTGAATGCTAGCCTGGAGTACAAATGCGTAGGTACAGTGTCTAAGCCCTTACTCAAGCCATAGGACTGCTTCCACAAAAAGGTAGATTGTTCTAACTGCAACTATACAAAGACAACTGCAATGATACCTCATCACAGAGCAAGCTAGGAGTCTGGTTCTGACAGCTGCCACCTAACCTGACTTAGCCAGATGGAAACACTGCAACCTAGCTCCATGGAACCAGACACAACTGACTTACCCAGATCATCCTAGCTGCTCAGGGGCTTTAAAACCCAGTCCTAGCAGGAATTCTGTGAGACTCTTTAAAATGTGGCTCCAAGTGGTAGAGCTCTAGCCTTGAGCAAATGTTACTAGAGTATATCTCCATGTTTTGAGTTCAAGCCATATGCCTACCCCCCAAAAAAAAACCCCACCACAATAAACCATTAGATGTGAACTTGTGTGGTTTGTGAAATGTTCCTCAAAGAATGGTGAAAGTGATGAAAGCACCCTAATTCAAATAACAGCTTGTGGAATAGAGCTATGTGCTGAGTCCTTCATAAGGTGCTCTGTGCTAAGTCCTGCACATGATACTATGTACTGAGTCCTTCACAGGGTGCAGTGTGCTGAGTCCTGCATTGGGTGCTGTGTGCTGGGTCTTTCACAGGATGCTGTGTGTTGAGTCATGCAAAGAGTGCCATGTGCTGTGTCTTTCACAGGTGCATTCTTTCATCAGGTCCTTGTAAGAGCTCCACAACTGAGATGATTATGCAGACAAGAATATTGAGGCTCAGATACATCCCCATGTCAGGGACAAAATTATGTATTACATAAGACTAGTGAGTTGTCTCCTGCAGACAATTGTTTTTTTTTCTTTCTTTTTTTTCACAGTCATGAACCTTGAACTTGGGGCCTAGCCACTGACCCTTACCTCTTGGGTACATGGCTAGCACTCCAACCCGTGGAGCCAAGGACCCCCTTGCAGGAGAGTGCTACCTAGGGGTCGATAGCTGAGGACTGTCACCCCGCCTTCTCAAGAAGCTGAGATCTGAGGATCTGGGTTTCAAACTATCCCAGAAACAAAAGGTCCCATGACACTACTATCTCCAATTCACCACTAAGAAACCTGAAGTTGAAGCTGGGTGCTTGTCGCTCATACCTGTCATATTAGCTTCTCAGGAGGATAAGATCTGAGTATCATGGTTTATAGCTAGCCTGGGGAGGAAAGTCTTTAAGACACTTAGCCCCAATGGACCACCAGAAAACATGAAGTGGTGCTTTGGCTCAAGTGGTAGGGCACAAGACTTGAGCTGAAGAGCTCAGGGACAGCACCCAGGCCCAGACTTCAACTCCTACAACCAACAACAACAAAAAAGACAGAAACAAACTAACAAACCTGAAGTAAAGGGGTGGGAATGTGTCTTAGGGGTGGAGTGATTTGCAATTATGAAACCCTGAACTTTATTTCTCAGGACCAGAACACTAGAAAAAGGCTGCAGTGGCTCTGTGGCTCAATCGGGAGAGGGCTATCCTTGTACAAGAGAAACTAGGTACAGTGCTGAGTTCCAGCTCCAGGACTGGTGTATGCGCACTCACACAGACACACAGACACACAGACACACAGACACACACAAACACACACACACACACACACACACACACACACGATCACACACACACACACAGACCAGAAGTGAAGTTGTGACACAAAATGGTAAAGCCTTGGGCTTCTGCACCGAGCTCTTGGTAGCACCCAGGCCCTGTGTTCAACCCCCAAACCTAGCCACCCAGGGCCTAACTAGGAGAGGTCAAAAGTTTCAATATCTGATGAGCTTCACCAGCCCTAGATGACAGTAAGCTTGGAGATTTCTGACATGTGCTTGGATTTCCTAAGCTTCAAGAAACCTAGGAGAGGAATCATAGGCCCATCATCTCCAACAATGAAATATTTCATTAGGTTCAGTGCCCTAGTTGTCTGCCAGAAGGTCTCCTGAATTATATTGAGCACTGTATCTGAACACCGGAATATAGTCTCACAAAGGCAGGATGAGTGCACAGGACTTGGCCTGCCATGGGAAGTGGCACAAATGAAGGCTTCCTGTCAAAACAGGGCACTGGGGAGAGAGATCGCTTGGGATACAAAGAGGCCTTTTTCTCCTGGCCTTCAAAGCCTGCCAACACTCATCATCACTAACTGATGCAGATGGAGTTGTTTGTTAAACAGCTGAACAGGACTGAGGCCATTTGTCTGCATATCCAGATAATGAGAAAGACTTCTTCCAGCAGGCCTGGGATGCAGAGAAACAATGAGAGAGACTTCTTCCAGGAGGCCTGGGATGCAGAGAAACCCTCAGGCTACACTGGGAACAGTGAGGTGAGTCCCAGAACATGCACTGTCATGAAAGCACTCTCTGTGTTATGAAATCATTGAATTGAAAACAAATTTTCTAGATTGGTGCAATTCATAATAGCTACTCTGGAGATTCACCTATAGGAATACGTCCATATACACAGAGACATGGAGGTACAGGTTCTTTTCGAGGGGGCAGGACCTGGGGTTGAACTATGAACCTAAGCATTATCCCTGAGCTCCTTTTACTCAAGGGTATTGCATTAACCTTGAATCACAGCCCCACTTCTGGGTTTTTCTGTGATGTCTTAGAAATAAAAGTGTCATGGATTTCCCTATGCTGGCTGGATTTAAACTCAGATTCTATACATCTCAGCTTCCTGAGGAGCTGGGATTATAGTCAGCCTCCACTGGCTCTTGCCTTTCTTTTCTTCTTCATTTTTTAATCTGTACAATCTGACTTCTTAACAGGGTCCTTCCAGTGGTTTGAATTTATAAGTAAGTAATTCCCATGTCATTTATAGCTGCTTTCTCTGAGAAGTATTTTCTCTCCTCATCTTCTCTTCTGGTCACAGGTTTGAAGCCAAAAGTGAGAAATGAGTATCACAGGATTTGGCAGCTAATGTCCACATTACATGCCAGTTCTGGCACTTAGCATTGAGCTGCAGTGAATTTACTGTCTAAGGATGAGAGAACCGAAAGCTGGAGCAATCCTCATACTGTCTGCATTGCTCCTTTTTCCTATAAAATGATCTAATAATTATGAATGTTGTGTGTCTCCAGTATTAATTATCTAGAACACATTAGAAGCATCTGCATGTTTCTGTTTTTCTCTAGTACATCCTGAGATTTAGACTAAGGTTTTGTGTGGAGGGGTTTCTCAGTGTATCCCTGAGAAAGCTGCTTGCAGTCTCCTGGGGAGATCACAATTCAAAGTCAGCCTGAGCAAGAAAGTCTGTGAGATTCTTATCACCAATAAACCACCAGAAAACCAGAAGTGGAACAGTGTCCCAGAGGGTAAAGCTACAGCTTTCAGAGAGAAAGCTGAGCAGGAGACACAGGCCAGACCAGGCAAGAAAGCCTGGGAGGCACTTATGTCCAATTAACAACCAGATGGCTGGAAGTGGAGCTGTGGTGGTGGTAAAGCCTCAGCCTTGTACGAAACAGCTGAGGAATGCATTGGGCCCTGTGTTTAAGCACTGGGATGGCTTCTCTTTTCAAAAAGAGAAGGCAAGGATTATGTATCAGTGCACTAACTACTTATGTGTGTATAGTACCTCCCTGAGTGCAAACAGACCATATGCAATGCTTCTCCTTTTATTTACTGGTTCATTTTTCAGATGTGCTCGTTGCACATACTGCACCATTCTCTTCATTTCAGGCCCATGGCTTTTCTCTTCCAGGGTTCCAGGCCTGTGTCCTTATATGATACACACTTAAGCTCTCAGCAGTTTTTATTTACATTTTATTATGAGGCCCATGCAGGAACAGACACAAATCAGGCAGGGGAAAAGAAGAAAAGGTTTTTTAGAAATAACTAGTATTCAGAAAATTTAATTTGGGGATGTAAAATGGTAGTATACTTATGTAAAATCTACCATGAAGAAAAAGATGGGGCTGTGGACTTGGATTACTGAAAGAGTGCTTGCCAAGCATGCAACAACCACTGGGTATGATTACTCAGTATCACATACACAGAAAAAGCCAGAATTGGTGCTGTGGCTAGACCTGGCAAACAGAAACCTACGTAGGTAGGTAGCTAGCTAACTAGGTAGGTAGGTAGGTAGGTAGATAGATAGATAGATAGATAGATAGATAGATAGATAGATAGATAGATAGATAGATAGATAGATAGATAGATAGATAGATAGTGAGAGAGAGAGAGAGAGAGAGATACATACATACACACATACATACATACATACATAATACATAGAAAATAGATAGAAAAAAAGATAGATAAATAGAAAGAAAATAGATAGATAAATAGATAGAAAGAAACATGATATATTAACCTGGTCTTGGATGTCAGGAGGAATGAAGGGAACAATTCCCAATCATGATGCCTTCTGCAGTGTTCCGGTCACCAACTTCACCTTCACACAACCACAGAGCAGGAATACTGTCTCTTTCCCACTTCTCAGGCAGCCAAATGCCCCAGAGCCAAGAGGGCAGAGCCAGGTTTTAACTCAGGTGCTTGGAGACAGAAGAGAAAGGACCCTGCTCCTCCTTGGACGGGGAATTTGCATTAATGATGTTCAGAATGAAGGAAGGAGAATGGACTGGTGGAGGTAGAAGAATGGTCTTTAAATATGACAGATGGAGAGTCAAAACCCCACTCCTTAAGACCAGAGAGCAGGGTTTTTCTTCTCTGTTCCTCCCCTCTCCCCCACTAAACTGGCTCTCTATTGTTACCCTAGAGATAGCCTGAGGCTGCCTTCACCTGAGAGAGGAAGGTTAATTAGTCATTGTTTGAAGAGGGTGAGAAAAGTCTGACCCTGCTGTAACTCTAACAAATGTTTCAGGGTTCCCCCCATTGCTGGCTTTTGCAGCTGACTTCCCTGTTGAGCGTGTACATTCTGCTTCCTAATCCTGCAGGCCTAGGTCTCTGCACCTAGCCTGGCTTTTGCAACCATTTTCTGTCCTTCAATTACAGTGTTACACTGGAGTTTTTCTGCAAAGAGTGCTAGGGCTTGGATACTGAGAACTTCATTTGAACCCAGGATGGTTCAATAATGTTTCTTTCCTGCTTCTATAGATCGAGAACTCTAAGAACATTAGAGTGCAACTAACTTCTCATCACCAAGGGAAACACAGGAAGCTCTTGAACATCTGACCTTTCAGAAGTGGAAGTCAGAGTGTCATAGACCTTTCTGCCCTGGCTGGCTTTACCTTGTGATCCTGAGACCTCAGCCTCATGATCTAGGGTGTTGGGCATGAGCTACTGGTGCTCTGCTAGGTTCAGAAATGTAATGACATTGACAATACAAGTCAACTGCTTATCACATAAGGCTCGGGAAGCATATTAAGCCTTTCAACAATGGACCTTTAAGAACCATGTAGGACACAAGGTTCAATGCTAGAGTCTAAGAGGCTGGGAATATAAATCTGCTACATTTGAACCTAGAGCTCTGACTCCAATTCTGGTGTACATCAGTGTTCATTTTCCAGAGAATGTTCTCCTAATTAGCAAATAGGAAAGTACTTAGATTAACCCTCATTTTTTTTCCAGTTGTGTGTCTTGAACTCAAACCTTGGCACTCTCCCTGAGCCCTTCAATTCAAGGTGAACACTCTACCACTAGAGCCACAGTGCCAGGTGGGGTCTTTTGGTGGTTCACTGGAGCTTTCCTTGCCTAGGCTCTCTTTGAACTGTAGTCTTCAGCTCTCAGCCTCCTGAGAAGCTAGCGTTCCAGGTGTGAGCACTGGCATCTGGCCTATTGTTTTTGTCAGTCCTGGGGCTTGATCTTAGGGCCTTGGTACTATCTCTGTGCTTTTTTTTCTCAAGGTTAGCCACTTGAACCCCTCTACAGCTTCTGGCTTTTCCTGAGTATGTGTCACTGAGGATTCAAATCCTGGCATTCATGCATGCTGAGGGAGCGAGCTCTTTACCACTAAGCCACATTTCTAGCTCCACCCTTAAAATTTTATCCCTCAATTTGCCTATCCTCAGGAAAAGGCTTCTGAGTATAAATCATCTAAAGGAATCTCTATAGGAAGATGTCCAAAGATAAGAAAAAACTCAGGGAGGATGGGAAGGGATGGGAAGGGGAAACAAAGGAGGAGGCTATAATGCTTGATAAGATATATACTCATTATCTTGCCCATGTAATTGTAACCCCTCTCTACAGTATTTTCACAATAAAAAGAAAAAGAAAAAAAAGAAAAAAGAAAAAAAAGAAAAAGCTCATACTTGGGAGAGACTCTAAACATGTGAAAACTGTGACAAATGGCTCCATTTATTTATGTATTATGTTTCAACACTTAATAAAATATTAAGGAAAATTAGTCAATGTCCTAAGTTATTGTGTATAATTTTATAATAGATGTGCAAAATACAATACTTATTATATGTATAATAATATTAAATACAATAATCAATAAATAAATGAATCAAATAAAAATAAAATACAAAATCAATAATAAAAATCATAATATGAAATTAACATACATATGTAAGTATATATCATACATTCAGTACACATGTACAGAAATATTTTTTTCCATTGCAGGGCCTTCATTCAGGCCCTGGGAACTCTAGCCTGAATTATTTTCCTCAAGGACAGTGGGCTTCACCTTCACCCATGTTGCAAAAGAGTTACCTCGATGGTGAGCTCAAATCCTAGCAATTGCAGAAATATTGGCCCCAGTTCCATGAAAGTGACTTAATTTTTTAATAGAAGCAGTTATTTTTATTCAGTTCCATACTGAACATTAAAAATAGGCAGCGTAGGGCTGGGAAGTTGGCTCAGTGGTAGAGCTTGCCTTGCATGCCTGAGGCCCTGGGTTCGATTCCTCAGCACCACATAAGCAAAAAGAAAAAAAACCAGAAGTGGCGCTGTGGCTCAAGTGGTAGGGCACTAGCCTTGAGCTGAAGAGCTGAGGGACAGTGCCCAGAGTTCAGGCCCCACAACTGGACCAAAAAAAATAAATAGGCAGCGTAGAATTTTGTACAGCTATTCAGATTTCCTTCCCTTACCCCCAAAGTGCTTTCCTGAAAACTAATATGTTTCTTTTTTTTTGTATGTTTTTTATTGTAAAAATGTTGTACAGAGGGTTCACAGTTACATGAGCAAGGTAATGAGTACATTTCCTATTGAGCATTGTTGCCTCCTCCTTTGTATTCCCATTACCATCTCTTCCCTCCCATCTTGAAAACTATCTCTGCCTGCCTAGGTCAGTGACTTAATTTTTCAATTTTGGTTGGCATGGGTTTTGAACTCAAGTAGTGGCAACTCTTCCTTCACATTGCTACAAATTTACCAAGAACCCGAGTTCAAATCCCAGGCGAGGAAAGAAAACTGGCAGAAATTCCAAACCAAGGAACTTTATTTTTTTTATTTTTGTTGAATACTTTCTTTCTTTCTTTCTTTCTTTCTTTCTTTCTTTCTTTCTTTCTTTCTTTCTTTCTTTCTTTCTTTCTTTCTTTCTTTCTTTCTTTCTTTCATTTATTTATTTTTTGGCCAACCATGGGGCTTGAAATCAGGTCGTGGAAACTGCCTCCGCTTGGATCTCCCTAGGCTGGGATTCAGTCTCTGGATCCATAGCCGATCCTGAGATCCTAGGCCCAGGGGGCTGTCAGGAAGAAAAGAAAAAGCTGGAAAACACAAAAAGTGGCGAGCTGCAGAGGCCTGGGTTTTTATGATTTTTTTTCTTTACACAGTGACCATCCTGGGTCTGAATGACACGGCTATAAAGTGGACCTGACCTGCTATTGCTGTTGGCTGGTGGGCTCTCAGTGAAGCCATTGGCCAACCTGTCAACATAGACCCTAACTTCAAATCTCAGTCCTGATACCAATGACAGAAAATCACAAGAGACTCATTCCTATGCATAGGAATACTGGTTGAAAGAGTAGCTCATGCCTTGGTCTAGTCTAAAATTGGATGCAATAATCCTAGAATGCTGATTGATCTTAATTAATAGTTTTTTAAGCATGAAACAAATAATATTCATTCACCGGCAGTATAATATATACCTACGAGTTGGTAGGAACGTATTTGTTGTCATTCAATCATAGATAGATGGCTCTGTCACTCTTTACTAATATATATTTATTTGTATACCACCATCTGCCTATCTATGTATCGCTGTTTTGGCCAAACATGGGGGTCAATCTCAGCATGTGGGAACCCCCTCACATCTTCATTGGCAAGAAGCTGCCATGCTCAAACTCACCCATTCATGAATTGGGTCTGCTAGGCCCTGATTTCCAACTCTAGCATTACCAGGCATGATGGAGAACACATCTAAAATCTAGATGCTATATGATAGGATGTAAACAATTTAATAAATGGTATAGGTGTCATCAGAGTCAATAAAATAAATGGTAAATAAATGAATAAAACAAGAAATAAAATGAATAACCACGCCAAACACAATTTTGATTGAACATCTATATGGAAGTATAAATCCTACTTTTAAAATGTATATAAGGTGCATCTTTTCCAGGCCTGAATCTTGAATTCAGCCCCCACTACGAGGAGGGAAAGGCGGGAGATCATGAGCTACTCAGTTCTGGACCTAGGAAGAGTCATGGTATGCTATCGATCTCATCCTTGAATGAGTAGTTCGTACATGATGTGAGTAGGAAATGATACGCAAGACTCATGGAGTATCAATTAATTGTAAAGAAGAGTTGATGAAGCTGACAATAATCATCACATTCATGAAATGGAGGCATCAGGAAAGATCCAAGAATTGGTAGCTCCATGGTAGATTGGATTCCATCACAGGACACAATCTCTCCTACCCTATACAAATATGTACTTATTTGCATTCTACTTCAGCTTATGAATGGATGACTATTGTTCTCCCCACTCTCCCCCCCCCGGGGGGGCTTTCAATCTCAGGTCCTGGGAATGGCCTAGCTCCTTCGTGGCTCACAGGCTGGTGTGCTCATGTGGACCAAATTTCCAATTGGGACTGCTAGGCCCTGAGTTCAGATCCCAGCCCTGCCAAAAGATTCATCTTGATGTCAGAAGCCAATCATTGCACTTGTTGTCCTTTCCTGTGCAAGTCGTGGGCCTCAGCTAGGATGGAGAATTCATGGGCCACCCTGTTGCCATGGGAATAAGTTATTACCCATGTCAACCCAGTTATACCTCTCATCATATACTCAAGAAAATACACAATACATCCATGAATAGCATACAGAAGAAAGAGAGTAACTACACTCAATGCACGATGCAGTCCACATACGGATTTGAATATATATCTCATGTTTCAATGATGCATTTGTAGACTATTTTGGCCTCCCTGGGGCTCAATCTCAGTTCCAGCTCCTTAGTGGCTCACAGGCTGGTGTGCTCACCTGGACCCATTGTGCAGTTGGGCCTCCTAGGCCCTGAGTTCAAATTCCAGCTCTACCAAAAATTCACCTTGATGTGAGAAGTCAGTTGTTGCACCTGTTTTGATGTGTTGTGCAAGTTCTGGGTCTCAGCTAGGATGGAGAATGCATAGACAACTCTATACTCATTGGAATAGGTTGTAATCCAGTTCACCACAGTTATATCTGTCTTCCTATACTCAAGAAAATACAAAATACATCAATGCATGAGACACAAAATAAAGAGAGTGATTATACCAAATGCAAGATGAGGCCACCAGTGTTTGGAAATATAGATCCTCTGTTTAATTATGAATTTATGACTATATTGCTCCCCATCAGGGCTCTATCTCAGTTCCCTGTAATGACCTAGCTCCTTAGTGGCTCACAGGCTGGTGTGTTCATCATGACCCATACACCAAGTGGGTCTGCTAGGCCTTGAGTTCAAATTCCAGCACTGCCAAAAGTTTCATTCTGATGTAAGAAGCCAATGGTTACACATGTTTTCCTGTCCTGTGAATGTCCTAAGTCCCATTGAGGATGGAGAATGCTATATAGACAACTCTATAGCCATGGCAATAGGTTGTCATCCACATCAGCAGTTATATCTGTCACCATACTCAATAAAATATACAATACATCCTTGAATAAGACACAAAATGAAAAGAATAACTACACTGAATGCAAGATGCATACCACACCTGTAGGTAAAGAAAGATCATATGTTTAAAAAAGGTGGGCTTGCTGTGCTGGGACTTCCAATCAGGCCTTAGACCAGGCCTGAAATTCTATTCCTCAAGGATGGTGAGATTCCCCTTCTCACCCAGTGCAACCGAGCTGCCCAGACCTGCGTTCCAATCCCAGCACTGACAAAACATTCATGCTGATATCAGAAGCCAGTTGTTGCACATGTTTTCCTCTGCTGTGAATGTCCTGGGTCTCAACTAGGATGTAGAATGTATAGGCAACCCTATAACCATGGGAACAGGTTGTCATCCATTTTAGAACAGTTATACCTGTCACCATACTTAGTAAAATATGTAATACCTCCAAGAATTAGAGACAAAATAAGAAGAAGTGCACCAAACACAAGATAGTGTCCACACATGTATGTCAATATAGATTCTATGTTTAAGTAATGAATTTATGACTATAGTGGACCACTCTGGGGATCATTGTCAGAACCTGAGAATGTCCGAGCTCCTTAGTTGCTCACAGGTTGGTGTGTTCACCTTGACTTATTCTCCAATTGGTCCTGCTAGGCCCTGAGTTCAGACCCCAGCACTACCAACAAGTGGATCATGGAGTAAGAAGCCGAGTGTGAAATTTGTTTACCTTTTCTCTGAGAATCCTGGGTGTCAGGCATGATGGAGAACGTTTCTACAAATGTAGATTCTCTGGGATAGGATGCCATCAATGTAATAAACAGAATGGGTTTCATCATAGTACAATTGATGTTAAATAAATGAATAAAACAAAAAATACAAGGAACAACCACATCAAACATGTATGGACTGAACATCTATAGGTAAGTATAAATCCTATCTTTACAATGACTATAAATAGTATGTTTTCCAGGATTGGGGTTTGAATTCAGGCCTAGTGAACAGACCTGACTTTCTTAACTTCAAATACGGTAATCTTCCCCTTCATCCACATTGCTGCAGATTTACCCAGATCCTGTGTTCAAATCCAAAGCCTGGAAGAATGAATAGCGGGAATTGCAAACCAAGTAGCTAATTTTTTAATTTTTAATTTTTAATTTTTTTTCTCAGCACAGTGCTTGAACTCAGGTCGTGGTAACTCTGCCTCAGCTCTGATAACCCTAGGCTGGGGTGCACCCCCTGGCCCCATAGCTGCTCCTGGCATCCTAAACTCCCAGGCCTTGCCTGGAAAAAATGCACAGAAAAAAATGTGGCATTTTTATGTTTTCTTACTTTGCATGGTGACCCTCCTGGGTCTGAATGACTCTGTTGCAATGGGTACTTCAACTTGCATTGCTGAAGGCTGCCAGACTATCGGGGAAGCCATAGGGCTACCCGGCAACATAGGCCCTGATTTCGAATCCCCATTCTGACACCAACCAATGGCAGGAGATATTAAGAAACTGATTCCCATCAATAGGAATAACAATGGAATGGTGTCCATGTCATGGTTGAAGATGTTGATCATGAATGATGCTCCTATAAAATTAGACAGCATCATTTCAGGAGGTTGATTAATTTTATTTAATATTTATGAAGCATTAAAAGAATATAATTACTTACAGGAATGCAATAAGTTCAGGACACTAATTGATATCATTAACATTTTAAGGATGAAAACAGTAACATTAATTATATGGATCCATAATAAATACCCAGGAATTGGTAGGAATGTAATCTGTATAACTGAAAAATGTATAGATGTATCTGGCACTCTATAAAAATATATATTTATTAGCATAATGCCATCTGCATGTCAATCTGTTCTTATTTTGTTAACACCTTGGGCTCGAACTCAGATCCTGGAAACAGCCTGTCAGCTCAATTTGCCCCAGGATAGCGTGATAACATTTACCCATTCATGAGTTTGGCCTTGTAGGCCATGAGTTCAGATGCCAGCACTCCCAAACAATGAATCGTGGAGTAAGACGCTGATGGTGACACATGTTTTCCTTTTCTGTGAATGTCCTAGGTGTCAGGTATGAAGTAGAATACATATATAGAACTATATCCTATTTAATCAATGTAATCAATGTTCTATGTGCCATAATAGCCAATGACATAAACGGTCAATACATGAATAAAACAAAAAATAAAATAGATGTATTTAACACAATAAGGAGTCAACATATGTATGTAAATAAAAATCATATATGTAAGTTGTACATGGATAGGATGTTTTCTATTGGTGGCGATCTATTTCAGGCCTAATGATCAGACTTGAATTTCTTGACTTCAAGGAAGCCAGCTTTCCTTTCCCACACAGTGCAACAGAGTTACCCAGACCATGAGTTCAAATCCCAGTCCTGGCAGAAAAATGGAATCATTATAGTATGTACTGCTCAATTCTTAAGAATTTCATTATGCCTCCATTATATGTATATGATTGTTTAAATGCTTAATAAATTATTAACTAAAATTGATCAGTGTCCTACAATATAATTGTGAATAATTTTATGCTAGAATCATTCAAGATCTGCTCATGCAATCATGACATATATCACATTCCATTGGTAATCATATGGATAGGAACAAGTTTCTTAGGATCTCCTGCCATTTGGAGGTGGCAGGACCAGGATTCAAACTGTGGGCTACAGCTGCCATGACTTCAACCCATGGATAGGGAACTCACCAGTCTGTACAAGAACATCAGCAAGACCAATGATGAGGCAGGCACCTGTGGCTCTCAGCAGTCCTCCTAGATACTTACCAGGCTGTGACAGGAGAATCATAGTCACCCTAGGTAAGAAGGTCCTTGAGACCCCTGTCCAGCTTCATTGCCAACAAAGCCAGAAGCCTTGTGGCTCCAGTGTGGAGGGCCAGCCTTGAGCAAAAGGAGATGACAGACTGTCCAGATCCTGAGTTCAAGGTCTGGGACTGTAAACAGACAGACATACACAACAATCTGTGCAGCTGGCTATCTGGCTAAAGCAGGTCACCCTCTTATACCCAGCTGAATTGGACAGAGTTCTCTGGGAAAAGGGCTGGGGGAGCCGCTGTCATCTTTACTCCACCCATGCTGCTTGCATTACAGAATTCCGGCCACACCCACATTCTTTCATGTTTCTTTCTGAACAATGGGATACAAGAATGGTGGCCATGCCCACATTCTATGCTGCCAGGTAGCACAGGGATTCATTCTGTTGGTTGACACCACTACCAGCAGTTGAGGAAGGCAGAGGTCGCTGAGTGCTCAAGAGAATTTGAGTATAGTAGGATATTGATACACCAGCCCATGCCCTGGCCCCCTCCCCTCCTTTCCCGCAGTGCTGGGTTTCATACCTCAGGCAATGGCTTGCTGCCAGCTAGCCTAAGGCCCCCACCTGGTCCCTGCCCCAGGTCCTCTGCTCTGTGCCCATGTGTCTGCAATGCTGCTGCCATTGCTGCTACCCCACCTGGAGCAGCCACCAACAGCTTCTCCCAGCAGCACAGGTGTATGGCCACCCCAACACCAACCCTAACCCGGTTCAGACACCCATCTAGGGGCACCATGATCCCCTGCTTGTTTCCTCTCCCCAGCTCTGAGGAGCCACCTTTCTGTCTTGGGAATTTCTGAGATAGAGACTCAATATATACTCAGGCTGGGCTGAATCATGGTACTCCTATCTGTGACAGGTATGCTCCACCAGGCCTGGTCCTCTGTAGTTAGGATGGTAAGGCATGTCGGGCCATGCTCAGTCATCAGTTTAGATGGATTACCCCATACTCTTACTCCACAGCAGCCAATTTTTGACCACAGGTGAATCTCTGTGTAGGGCCTCAACAATAGGACCTCAGTCTCCTCACAGAATAGTTGTGACAAAATAAGGGATTTATGCAGAGGGATTTCGAGCATGGCTAGGCACAGAGGGAGTGGCCTTCAGACAAGGTTCTTGACAATTCTGGGAATATATGACAGGAAGATAGCAGGAAAGGGCTAAGGTGGGGCCTGTTATTATTCATGCAACAGGTCTGGGATTATGAAACAAAACATGGCTTTCTTTCATCATTACCCTATCCTCATGATGAAAGAGATCCTTCACTGTGTTGAGTTTTGCAGCTGGGCAAAGGAAGGCATAGAGAAGCCAGGTGACCTACTTATGACCTCAAGTTCACAGGAAGCTCAGCCTGACTTCTCTGCCATGCTCTCTAGGACAATGGGTGCTATTCAGCCCACTTCTTGTGGTCGAAAGTCCACTTCTTGTCCATCGTGGTGCTTGAACTCTAGGCCTAAGAGCTGTTCTCAAGCTCCTCAGCTCAAGGCTAGCACTCTACCACTTGAACCCACAACATCACTTCCAGTTTTCTCGTGTTTCTTTGGAGATAAGAGCCTCACAGTCGTTCCTGCCAGGGATGTCTATGAACCATGATTCTCAACTCTCAGCCTCCTGTCTAGTTAGTATTAGAGTTCTGAGCCACCAGCACAGACTTAAGTGTAATTCTGACTTGCTTTCTCTCCTTCACACACAGGAACTGGTTGAATGGGTGCTGGAGGAGGTGGCCCAGCATCCCCATGTGGCTGGAACCCAAGGTGGCCCTTTCATTCTTGTGGTGGGCTTTGGGTCAGGAGCTGTCTCACTCAGCCTGATGAAACAGTTCCATGAGGTAAGCCTCTCTCTGCCCTGGTTAGACCGTGATGGTTATTCATTTTTCATCCAGCCTTACTGGACTTAGTATTGTTTTCAGCATCATTTTGTAGCACCTGGCCAAAATTATGATACATAGTTATGGAATGAAAATAATGCCATATTAAGAAAGTCATTTAGGGCACTGGGAATGTGGTTTCATGGTACGGTGATTACCTAGCATTCATGAAACCCTGGGTTCAATTTCTCAGTACCCCATAAAAAGAAAAAAACTGGAAGTGGTGCTGTGCCTCAAGTGGTAGAGTACTTACATTGAGAAAAAAAAAGAAGCTGGGGAATATTTCCCTATCCTTGAGTTTAATCCCCTGGATTGGCAAAAACAAAACAAAACAAAACAAAAAAAACATTTAGTTAGTACATGCAAAATAAAGAACCCATACTTGGAATATATAATTGCTCCTTCCATACTGACACCTGAAAATAGGCCCTAATTCATGTGCAATACTCATATTAGAATACTGTGTTGAAATAAAAAGTTTTGTTTATTAGGTCACAGCAATTAATGCCAGGAATGTGCTTAGATGTCAGGTGAAGATTAATTCTGGAAAGTCAATGATTCCAGGCTTTGTGTGGTCATTGCTAATCACAAAGAGAACGGTAGTCAAAGTGTGATTTGGAAATCTTTTTGGTCAGTCATGGCACCAAAAAGGCAGAGGCTAATTAACAGTTGTGACAGAAGAGAAGGAATAACTCCAGATGGAAGGAATAAAATGATAGCTAAGGTATAACAGAAGCTGTTCTAGGGAACCATTTTTGATTATTGAAGAATTAGTTATCAATTAGGATTGTTCCTCATTGCCTATAGCATTCCAAATCTCTTAGGCTAGCTCTTAAGCTCTGTGTGATAAATGTATATCCTTCTATGCTGTTCTTTCATACCTGATCTCCTTTGCTTTCTAAAAATCTCAGTCTTTCTGTATTTCTCTATGAACATTTCCTGATACTACACATATACAGATGGCATAAGATACTAATGGAAGGGTTCCATAGCTCATTAGTCATTAATGTAACAACATGGAAAAGGAGGACATATTTATTGTTAACTCAAATTTTCTGAAAAGCTGCAATGTCATCATTTGGTTCAAATTTCCATTCTTTGTCTGCATATTTGCACATAAATGCAAATGTGAGATGGGTGCTAGTGGTTCACACCTGTAATCCTAGCTATTCAAGAGGTAGATACTCGAGGATTGTGGTTCAAAGCCAGCCTGGTCAGGAAAATCCATAAGACTCTTCAATTAACCACCAGAAACCCCCCCAAAATGGTAAAATATTAGTTTGACAATAAATTACAACTAATATTTTTTTCTTTTTTTGGGGGGGTCCAGTTGTGGGTCCTGAACTCTGGGCCTGGGCGCTGTCCCTCAGCTCTTCAGCTCAAGCTAGCACTCTACCACTTGAGCCACAGTGCCACTTCCGGCTTTTTTTTCCTTTCTTTTTGCTTATGTGGTGCTGAGGAATCGAACCCAGGGCCTCATGCATGCAAGGCAAGCACTCTACCACTGAGCCACCTTTCCAGCCCTCAAGTAATATTTCTTTTTTCAAAAGATAAGTCCATACAGTTGATGTCACTTAGCTTTCTTACTATCTTATTTCAAAGCCAACCCAGGCAGGGGAGTCTGTCAAACTCTTATCTGTAATTAAACACCAAAAATCCGTAGGTGCAGTTTGGCTCAAGCAGTAGAGTACTAGCTTTGGAGGCAGGTGGGCAGGAAAGACAACTGTTCAGGGACAGAGTATAGCCTCTGGATTCAAGCCCCAGAACCAACACAAACTAAACAAACAAACAAGGAAACAAAAATAACCCCACATATTTCTTTGGGACCATCCTTAATGGAGTACTGGTCTGAGAAGAGGCTCCTTTTGCTGATCATACTCACTGGATCCTGCTTTTTCAGAACCCTTATTGCTCTGGAGAACTCAGGACCAGACTAAAGGAATTGATAACTGTCCCATCCTGCAACAAGAGAATCATCTAAGGGGTGAAATATCCATCCATAAGACACTTTACAACCTCCATGTCTTTGTTTCTTTTCTGTAGAACACTTTTAAAGCAATGTTATTTCCTTTAGTTCTATGCTGGCCTTCAAATGGTACATTATTTCTTTTTGTAATGCTCTCAACTAGAAGTTTTCAGAAAAATTTTATATGAGTATAGAACACACTCGAAAAAGTCAGGAACAGAGTTTCCTTCAAACCTTGGGATTCTTTCTTGTACAGTAAAAAGGAAAGCACAAGTTAACATGAACTTTGTCATTCCTCTGTGTTCATTTCTTCTCCTGGGAGTTTCCACATTCAGTAGCAGTTATTTCCAGTAACAATCGATGGTGCTGCCTGAGGTATGATGAAAGTTTTCTGGGTTCACTGAAATAACACAAGGACACCTTTGGACCTGAGGTAACACGTGTTTCAGAGACAACTTAGTAAAGAGAAAATATGAAATTTATGCTGCTTATAAATACATTATCAATGAGTACCTTGAGTTCAAACTTTGTAAGTTCTCTGTAAATTAAGGCAAATTTTTAATGGAAAGAAGTTTCTCAGGTCCTTCTTTTTGTGAGTGTATGTGCTGCACATTATTTCTCAAGTGTACAGGAGTTAGTGAGAGAAACAATAGCAATAATAGGAGAAAGAAAAGTTCTGTTTTTAAGTATAAGGGTTCAATACAGTATAGAAGACTCTACACATAAGACAACAATGAAACAATAAAGCCAAGTTCAGTATGTAGATTTATAGGAGTGATATACAGAAAACATTACTCCTATGTGGAACACGAAGTATGAGGCCATTCCCTTTCTAAATCACATTTGCTAATCATGCAAATTTATTAAAAGTAGAATGGAAGAATAATTCTTTTTCCAATGCAAGTCAGCTATAAGAGCATGGACTTAACTGGGGAAAAAGTCCATCTTGAGAGAGCAGGCATTATACTAGCAATGAACTGTTGGCTAAGATTACATTTCTTTTTCTTTACGTATATATATTTTTTGTTGGTGGTGGTGGTCTTGAACTCTGGGCCTGGGCACTTTCCCTCTGTTATTCAGCTCAAGGCTAATGCTCTACCACTTGAACCACAGTGCCACTTCCAGTTTTCTAGTAGTTAACTGGAGAAAAGCATCTCCTGGATTTTCCTACCTGGGCTGGCTTTGAAACCCAATCCTCAGATCTAATCGCCTCCTGGTTTAAGATCACATTTCTAACAGTGTACACTCAGAATATGCAATTTGTATGTTCATCTATCTTTATATGAATTCTTGAATAAAAAATCTGGTATACAGCTTAAACTTTACACTCACAAAAATGTTTGTAGTTTAAAAGTTGGTACTACTGGATAAATATAACCTAAGAATGTAAAGGAGTCTGGGAAGTTCAGTTTGCATCCAGCCTGGGTAGAACAGTCTTTGTGACACTACCTATAATTAACCAGCCAAAAGCTGGATTGGAAGAATGGCTCAGGTGATGGAATACTAGTCATGAGCAAGACTGATGGATAAGAGCTTGGGGCTTTTGCATACGTACATACAAAGATACACATACACACAGAGGTACTTACATGTGCACACATGAATACACAAATGAAACAACTCTCAGAATATATAGAAAAGTTAGAAAACAGTAGAAACTATGTCCTGCGTAATACTAGAATAAAGTGATAATTTTTAAAATTAGAAAGTCCTCAAGTGAATTACCTTCAAAAATTTGAGACTATTACATAGGTAGGTACCAGAGATAGTAAGAGAATCAAGTAATCATTATTAAAGGGATCAGATCTATGGAGGAATGAATCAGAGACCCCTGCAGGTGCATCTGAAAATGTTCATATCTTGTGTGGAATGTTAGAACATCTTTGAAAATAGTAGATAAACAGTCTGAACAGTCATTCTAGTGGATAATATCACTGGAGTAGTTCAGAATTGCTAGTCTGTATGTAGATTAAATAAACCAAGAAACTATGGCAGGGCAATGTGATACAAGGCTAGAATTCTAGCACTCAGACTAAGACAGGAGATTAGAGAGTGCAATTACATAGTGATAGCTTCCCTGGACCAGGTAGTATAATTTTGTCTTAATAAAAGAAACCATTCAAGAAAGGAATACACAGTTGGAAGATTGGGCTAATTTTGTTATTATGTTTTGAGAAGTCAAGTTTCCTATTGCAATGCAACTCATATATAATCCCCAGTTGAGTTTTCAATGCTCTCTTCATTACCGAACATTCCTAGATGCAAAATGTCTCATGATTCCCATCCAAAATTTGAAAAACTAAATAATCATCATTCTGTTGGATTCCAAAGAAATGATGAAGGATTACAAAAGGTTAAGCCTGGAGAAATAGCAAATTTTGTCTGTAAGACTTTGAAGATCTTGCTAAATTAGAATTTAGATTTAAAATAAATATTTTGGTTTTGTTTGTAATTTCATATTCTATAGGATAGTACAAAATTGTTTTTATGTAGATGGTTTAATTGACAAATTCACAAATGATTTTGGCATTCTATTTGCCCAGAATATTCTTTCAAGAGTTATAATTAGAAATTAGTTAATATATAATTCCAATAGTTCATGTATAAAATGATAATGTGAATACTCTAGATTGAGTTGCAAACAAATGGATGGGATTAATTCATAAATTTGGAAAAAGAGCAATTTTTTGAGGCTTTGGTTTAACATGGTATGAAGAGAATGATTCTGTGGGATCTTCTTTCTTCTACCTATATGTAACACAAGAAGCAATTTCCTTAATTACATGCCTCTGTATGCAATGAGAAAAATGTTAGGTTTGGGGTTTGTTTTTATTTTTGTTTTGTTTTATTGGTTTGTCCTAGGGCTTGAACTTTGAGCCTGGAAACTGTCTCTGAGCCTGTTTTTGCTAAAGGCTCATGGCCTACCACTTCAACCTCAGTGCCACTTGTGTCTGGCTTTTTCTGAGAAGTTTATTGGAGATAAGACTCTAAGGAACCTTCCTGCCTGGGTGGGTTTTGAACTATAATCTTCCAATCTTAGCATCCTGAATATCTATGATAGTTAAAAAAGTATAAATATAAGCAATATTTGCAAGTATTCTGATCTCAAGAATACCAGTGGGGGGAAAATTCATGCAACCCAGTTTATTGTGGTGTTCGTTCCAGAAAAAGGAGGGCATCACATTAGCAGCGGTTTAGTATTTTTTTTCAAAATAGAGATAAGCTATATTTTATGCAACTTATTTTTTAAGTTTAATTTTATTGTCAAAGTGATGTACAGTGGGGTCTCAGTAATTGTAAATTAGTGAATAAATAACTTTTCAAACTTGTTACCCCCTCCCTCATTTTTCTCACAGTTTTTCTTCACCCTAATAACCTCACAAGTTGTAATGTACATTTCCAACATATTGTCTGGTGAGTATTGCTATTGCATTGGTTTGCTCTTTGTCCTTTGTCTCGTCAATTTGTTGTTCCCTTTCCCTTCCCCAATTTAGGTAAATGTATACACAATAAACAGGGTACCAAATTCAAATACAGCAGGGGATAAACCATAGGGGAAAAGCCCAAAGAAAAGAGAAATCACATAGTACATGAAAAAACAACAATCACAAATAAAAATCTCTGTTTCCATATCTTGGAGTTCATTTTGCTCAGCATCAGCTTATATGGTCATATGTATGCATAAGAAAGTCATTGGAAAATAATAGTTTCGTGGACACAATATCATGAAAACAACATGTTAACTGTTTTTGATGGTAAAGGTGGAATTAGTATTGCTGAATTTGCGATTCTGATAAAGAAATTCAAAAGAGTTTAAAACTTATGACAGGTTGTAAACTTGTTCAACCACTTTGGAAAGTAGTATGGAAGTTCCTCAAAAGACTCCACACAGAGCTCCCTTATGATCCAGCAATCCCACTCTTGGTCATTTACCAAATATTTACAAACAAGACCACACTAAAGCTACTAGCACGACTATGTTTATTGCAGCACTATTTACTATAGCTAAGATATGGAACCAACCCTGATGCCCCCATTAGATGAATGGATCAAGAAAATGTTGTATATATACACAATGGCATTCTTTGCCTCCATCAGAAAGAATGACATTGCCCCATTGGTTAGGAAATGGAAAGACTTGGAAAAAATTATATTAAGTGAAGTAAGCCAGGCCCAAAGAAACATAGCTCCCATGGTTTCCCTTATTTGCAATATCTAGTATAAGTCTGAGTCAAGCAGAAAAGGTCCCATAAGGTGATGTTATGGAAATGAACCCTAAGATATGTATTCAAATGTTTTTTGTTCTTTCATGCGATTGTTTTTAACACATTTATGAGATTATTTCTTTGTTGCTTTTTATGTCCTTCTCCAACAGTATAACCCCTGCTTTCACTGTATTTGATGTCGGTATAATTTGTGGAGGGGAAGGGAAAAAACAAATCGTTTAAATAGGGATACAGCTGGAGCCATTGCAAAAATGAGATGTACAAGTCGTTATGTTGAAAAGGAACTTTACAACTTTGGTGTGGCAGGAGGGAGGGGGAGCGGGTAGGATTTGCTGAGGGGGGCAGGGGAAGGATAGGAAGGGATGGGAAGGGGAAACAAAGGAGGAAGCTACAATGCTTGATAAGAAATGTATTCATTATCTTGCTCAAGTAATTGTAACCCCTCTGTACAGTATTTTCGAAAGAAAAAAGAAGAAAAAAATTATGACAGGTAAAGTGTAATTGTTCAAACTTTTTAATAGCTTAGCCTATTAAGAAAATTTAAAATTGCCTGGGAAAATAGGCTTTCATGCAAAGAAATCCATGGAGACTTAGCTGAGAGGGAGCAATGTGGGTGAAGATGGCTCATTTTCACTCTAAACAAACAAACCTCGAAAACCTTGCTATAAATACTGTAGGTTCCCTTGAGAATTGTCCTTACCCAGGAAATATACTCTCACTGTTTCAAACAAGGTTCTAGTGGAATTTAAATGCAAAGTTCTTTAAAAAAAAGACATCAAAATTTGTGAATTGACCTTTGATTACCAAATAGTAATTCTCTGAAAAAGATAATTTGGGTCAAAATATTTAGGGAGAAAATGCCCTCCACAATGAAAGAAGTTATTGGGTTTACACTTTTCTGTTTGCAATACTTTCCACAATGTCTTTACACGTGAAGCAGTGAAACAAAGAAAAACATCAGATTGGATACTTCAAACCAATGATTTCACATATCTAAGTAGCTCACAAAATATAATATCCTTCGGACTGGGAAGGTGGCTCAGTGGTAGAGCGCTTGCCTTGCATGCCTGAGGCCTTGGGTTCGATTCCTCAGCACCACATAAGCAAAAAGAAAAAAGCCAGAAGTGGCGCTGTGGCTCAAGTGGTAGAGCGCTAGCCTTGAGCTGAAGAGCTGAGGGACAGCGCCCAGGCCCAGAGTTCAGGCCCCACGACTGGACCCCCCCCCCCCCGCAAAAAAAAATATATATATATAATATCCTTATTAACCTGATATAGTGAAGACTTCCCTTATTACATAAGCCAAAAAGTTTTGGGATCAGAAGAAGAATTTTACAGGGCTGGGAAGGTGGCTCAGTGTTAGAGTGCTTGCCTTGCATGCATGAGGCCCTGGGTTCGATTCCTCAGCACCACATAAGCAAAAAGAAAAAAAGCTGGAAGTGGTGCTGTGGCTAGAATGCAAGCCTTGAGCTGAAGAGCTGAGGGACAGTGCCCAGGCCCAGAGTTCAGGCCCTACGATTAGACCCCCCTCCCAAAAGAAAAGAAAATAATTGAGCAAATTGAAAAGGTAAAAAAAGGCGTTCTTAGAAGCCCAAGTTAAGCAGTGGAGGGAGGCCAAAACTTTTTGATATAGACTGTGTTAACATTTTTGGTACCTAAAGTGATTTTACAGAACCCATTTGGCTCACTACAATTCAGAAAATACTGAATGAAGACATGAAAATAAATTCCACATCCAAATAAAAGAGTTTAAAAAGAGAAACCATGAAGATGTAGCAGTGGGGTAGGCCTTATAGTCTTTCAGCTTCACCAGACTTGAAGTCAAGAAGCTGTGATTAATTGGAAATCAGGCAAGAGCTAAGAGGAGGACATCGAAGTAGGACAAAGAAGTATTGTCCGTTGTAAGAGACACTGTCATTCAAGGTATGGGTGATTTAAGTCTGGTCTTCATGCACCTTGTTGAGCAAATGCAAGACGAAGAGAAAAATAATCAATTGAAATAATTTTTCAAAGAATAACTTCACTGTTTCTGATATTGTATCTAAGGAGAGTATTAAGGGAGAAGATAAACGTGGAGTATACTTCGGTTTCCTCTAAGCATCTTGTTAGCAAAATATATCTTTGAGTTTAGAAGTGATTGAACCAAAAATTGGTGGAGTACTTATTTTTGTGGGCACTTTAGACACAGGAAGACTTTAAAGGTAAAAGAAAAAAGAAAAATGAATAGCTAAATATTTGTGATCATAGCCTCTTGGAATGGGTTTTCGGAGACAAAGTTTTACATTAAAGTTTGTCCTCATTAACCTAGATGTTGGGTTTTCGTGGCAACCAAACACAAGGTTGAAGTTTAATGGACTTGCTTGGACACGTAAACAGCATGATAGAAAACAAAATGGCAAATAATATTTAGTGAATTACTTTGACCAATTAGTTGCCAGAAAAAAGGAGAGATATAATTCAAAATCACTTGATGTAAAAGTATGAAAAAAGAGTAGTGCAGAGAGATGAGAGAAAACATAGAGAACTCTTTTGTCTCCAGTGAGGTAATTGGTTCTTGATCTTGTTTCTTGCATTCTATCTTCACAAGCTATCAAGTGTGTCTCAGGTCTGGAGTATCCAGTTCAGACAAAGAAAACACAGAAGAAAATACTTGCAGCAGATATAGGTGATTTTTAACCTTAGAAAATCTATTTAAATCTGATCAAAATTCTCCCCAAACCCCAAACTGCCTTTTTGAACAGCTTTGTTTGTCTTTCCCACTACTGCCCTTCATTGACTATTTAAAATTTTGAGAGATCATATTCATACTCTCTAGAGATTGCTGTTTGGTTGTGATTTTTGTGTGTTTTGTTTGTTGTGTTTTTTTTTTTTTTACTGAATTTCAGAAGTTTGTGCAAGTGTGTTACAATTAAATATGTCCATCTAATTGTCCAATGCTCCTGGATCAGAATAATTCCTTCGATCATTCTCAACCAACTCCTTCTCCAAGATTTATTTCAGATTTACCACTTCCTTTATTATATGTGTACATTGAGTATTCTAGCTTGACTTGCCTCTTGTTCCATTTTTCATTTAGTCTATATCTTTGCAATTATTCCTCCCTGGTTTCAACTTCCTGATAGTCATTCTGTTAAAGTGTCTGTTAATATTTTGAAAGGTTTTATACATTCCATGAAGTTTCAATCCTGCATATACTTGAACTGATGTCCACTTATATTTTCATAATTCATTCATCTGCAATAACAATTTGCAAGACTGGAGACGTGAAGCACCTAGACATGATTTTATTCTCATCCATTTGGAAGATTAATCTTTAGTCAAAAAGAAAGTTTAAAAATGGCTTAGAATGTATTCTTTTTTTTAAATTTTATTTTATTTTATTTGAGAACATACTGTACAGAGGGGCTACAATTACATGGGCAGGATAATGCATACATTTCTTACCAAGCATTGCAGCCTCCTCCTTTGTTTACCCTTCACCTCCCTTCCCCGCCTCCCCCTTCCCCCCACCTAATTATACTCCCCTCCCCCCACACAATTATACCCCACTCCCCCCCCCACACCGACATTGTAAAGCTGGTTTTGACATGACATTTTGTACTTCTCATTGTTGCAACAGGTCCACCTGAATCCTTAAACGATTTGTTTGTCCCCATCTCCTCCACATGTTATACTGACATCAAATATAGTGAAAGCGGGGGTTACACTGTGGGGGAGGGACATACAAAGCAACAAAGAAATAATCTTATAAATGCGTTAGAAACACATGCATGAAAGAAACGAAAACATTAAAATACATATTTAAGGGTTCATTTTCCTAACATCACATTATCTGACCTTTTCCGCTTGACTCATACCTATACTAGATATTGCAAATAAGGGAAACCATGGGACCTATGCTTCTTTGGGCCTGGCTTACTTCACTTAATATAATTTTTTCCAAACCTTTCCATTTCCTAACAAATGGGGAAATGTCATTCTTTCTGATGGAGGCGTAGAATTCCAATGGGTATATATACCACATTTTCTTAATCCATTCATCTACTGAGGGGCATCTGGGTTGGTTCCATGTCTTAGCTATGGTAAATAATGCTGCAATAAACATAGTTGTGCTGGTAGCTTTAGTGTGGTCTTGTTTGTAAACATTTGGGTAAATGCCCAAAAGTGGGATTGCTGGATCATAGGGGAGATCTATGTGAAGTCTTTTGAGGAACCTCCATACTGCTTTCCAAAGAGGGGATGTGGACAGAAAGGAACCTTACTTCATTGTTGGTGGGAATGTAAACTTGTTCAACCACTTTGGAAAGCAGTATGGAGGTTCCTCAAAAGACATCACATAGAATGTATTCTTAACTACCAGGTTTTTTAAAATGGCTTTGTACAATGTTTTGCGATTATTTAATTTTACATGGGATAATATTTTCTACTACCTACAGGTTTTGCAAAAAGAAGAAAACTATAATTTACTACTATAGAGGAATATGATGGAAATAGAAGACAGATTTTATGTTCGTCACATCTCTGATGAGTACCCATATTCAAGACTTAAAAAATCATATTTCTTAGATAGGCAAACATATGTTAGACAGATAGGGAAACATAAAAAACAACGTATGATAAGGCAACTATTTTTGACTTTTTGACATGTACCTTACGTGATGACATTTATTTTATTAACTAATGTTTGGTTTGAAATATGAGTGGCTGCTCTATTTAACACATTTCTGGAAGGCATCTACTGAACAAGACAAATGGTAGGGGGTATTATTTCTACACTTCAATGAATGTTTGAACCTGTTTGGCATTAGTGCTGGGTAAATAAATCAACTCTATTGTAATTTGCTCCCTACATAAGAAAAACTTGTAATGTCATTAAGTATCACTTACTTGTCAAATGTTATTTTGGTGAATGATTTTAAAATGTTTATTTGAAAAATAATATACTTTCAGGAGATTAAATGTAGGTTATCATTGGTTTGAGAATGACAACATTTTTATACTACAGAACCAAGTTTTACTGAAGTACCAATGTTTTGAAGCACTAATGATCTTCTCAATTAATGTTTTACTGAATTGTATTTGACTTCTAAGTGGTTTATCTAGCTTTGGTAGACCAATTATGAATCTATCATTCCAGGAAATATTTTTTGGCCTACTTTGTACTGAAATTTTTCATTAATCATTAGGGGAGGGATATTAAAAATACTCTTGTGACATTTGTGATCTTGTTCACTCATATGGGCTGGTCATTTGTAAATTGAAATTTTGAATTACTGTTCATTTTCTCAGATTTTGTGATATCATCTTTCATTTTAAGATGCCTTGCACTTCACAATTGCTTACCGCTACTTTCTGTGTCTTAAGGAATTGGGGCCCTGAAATATTATAGGAAATGAGAAATTGAGATGTTTTCAATTACTTTTTGTTGGCATGTTGCATGGGCTTAGGTAAGAAGTCTTGCCCTTGTTATCTGATGATGCGGATAACTGGGACCTGGGATCCTAAGACCTGTGGGTCCTGCAGAAGAATAATACCTTTTAGACATCATATCAGCAAAATTAGGGTATAATCAGTAGGAATGCTTCAGAAATATGGAGAAAAACAGTTTGAGACCAGCGAGTTAAAACAATAAAGAGAGCAGCAGAGTAAAATCCCTTATAGATTAGAGGAAAACAACACATTTTTTTACCATGTGAATTCAAAAGACCAAGTACACTTAGAACGTTTCACAAGTTTATACCGAAGACATTGAATTGATACTTTTTATATCCTAATATATATTCTAAACCTATTTATTTATATTCCAATCTATTTATTGGCATAAATATCAATTTATTTGTCAAATTATCAATTAATTTTAGTAAAATTCACTGTGTGAAATATACAATATAAAATATATATATTTATAAATATAAATTTAAAATATATAACTATATATAATATGAGAAAATGTTTTGCATTGTTCTGTTATGGTTAGGGTATCAAAAGCAACTCTGTTTTAAAGTATTATTTCATTATCTCTACCTCAGTGTTTGGTAGAGTTAGACCTAATGCTTTACCATTTGTAGTTGTACAGCCTAGAGGCAAGAGGAAACATTGTGATTAAACATTACCAATTTAAGGCCTAATATCGAGGAGAAACATATGGACTTCTCCTGGAGCAATGGAAATATTTGGTGATAGAAAGTCAGTAGTGTGAGTTACTGCCTGGTTGGATGGTAGACAGGCCAGGACACTAGGTAATCATGCATATGAACAATTTTTTCATCTTCTTGACTTTAGCTACTTTGAAATAGTAGGTATAATAAACAATTAGATTTTGATAAAATACCTTCTAGTCTGAACAGTTCTATCTTAACTGTTCATCTCTCTATGATCCCTTGTAACATTTTAGTTTTGTTCCAGTAAGATAATCTATGCTGTCAGGGTAAGATATTCTGGTTGGTCTGTTCATACATGGAAGAAGGGTAAAGGGTCAGGTAGACATTTGTGACAATAAGACCTCATTTGGGAAATTTTAAACTGCAGAAATTTAGAAGTAGCTCTTAAGCAAGGCTTATATTGAATCCATTAGCTCCACAAAGGTAACTAAGTTGATATATAAGTACTTGAAAAGCCATCACCTTTTTTTGGGGGGTGGGGGGTAAGGTCGTGGGGCTTGAACTGTGGGCCTGGGCACTGTCCCTCAGCTCTTCAGCTCAAGGTTTGCGCTCTACCACTTGAGCCACATGCCCCCAGCCCTAAATTATCCTGATTAATTTTCAGATAGAATCTGGTTTCCTACTTGTGTATGATGTTAGGCGCTATCCATTTGATGTTATTCTTCCTGGAAATTAGAATAACTGGTACCTGGGATAGTGTATAGATCTTTCTGTCCAGTCTGGGCTTTATCCACTAGCCTCACAACAGTAGACTCCCATATAGTCAGGATTTTTATAAGCTTACCATACCTGATTTTTAAAAAATCGTTGCATTTCCTGCAGGTTCTTGAATGCTGAATTAATTTGTGTTTTCTTGGGTTCTTTTGTTTCATTTGAATATATGTGTTGACTTATTCCTCACTTTTCCTTTTCTTTCACTCACGTTCTTAAGTAAAGTGCTGAGAAACCAATTCTTCTTTCTCAAGATAGTCAAGGTGAACATTATTTAGTCCAAAGCAATTTAAGTAATATTTAAACAGCTTCATATCTATGAATGGTATATGAATGCTAAGCGCTGACAAGGGTCTTTTTATTTTCTCAGCCATCTTTGGCATACACAGACAGATCATGAATTATATGAAGATAATAAAGCTACAGATGCTTGCCAGGAGGAGAAAAAACTATTACTAATTGTTTGATAGAGGCTTCCTTCTCGTGAAAGAAATATGCTGCTTGATGCAGGATTTCACAAAATCATATTGCTAGGAAGAACCTAAACCATCTCCTAACACTACCGATTTGAGGGAGATGAACTGACCTCCTGCATAATTTACTTTTGAGTCAAATAAAATCAGGCTTCCAAAAAGAGAGTAGACTTTAGAGAAACACCATGTAAATAGGTGCTTAGCTGTTTTTGTCAATTGGTGAAATAATACAGGAAAAGTACAGCAAGGTAAAAATATAAAGAACTTTGCATTGAAATACTCATTTGTATATGTGTGTGTGTGTGTACACGTGCCTGTACACACACGTGCATGTGCATGTGCTCCTGCATGCATTCATCATTCCTGAGGCTTGATAGTGCCTGGGCACTATCCCTAAGCTTCTGTGCCAAAGGATAATGGTCTACCACTTTGAACAGAGGTGTCTTCAGATCTCAGCCTCCTGAGTAGTTAGCTAAGCTGATTCAGCCTCTGAGTAGCTAGTTAAATTCTTCTTGTCCTCTATGATTCATTGCTCTTTTATTCTTTCCTGAGGTAATCACAAGCCAAAGTCATAATATGTCTAATTGCTTTAAAAATTGGCAGAAGGGACTCCAATCTATACTCTTAACTACTTAGGAGGCTTGAGAACAGAAACCAGGCCAAATTTTAGTGGACTTCCTTCTCAATCTATAGCTGGGTGTATTGGATCATTTCCACCATCCTGCACTATCTAGAGACTAAGATTGGAAGGACTGCAGGATCAAGGCCAGCCATGGTCGGAAGCTAGAAAGTTGGTGTGCAACTCTGATGCCATTGATGATGGGAAGGCTAAAAGGACAGATCAGGTGCATATTCTTGTGGAAAAGGAACCCCTATCCCAAAATTAACCACTGATATGACGCCAGCCTTGCAAGAACCATACCCCAAGTTGAAATCCCCATAATTGCCCACAACCAAAATAGGTATATACATTAACATCCAAAAACATATTACAATCTGTTCTTTGCTGTAATATAACCTTTATCTGATTATCATATGATGTGACAGAGTAGTTTCTTCACTTATGATATATTTAAAAAGACCTAGAAAATTCTTTCTCACATATTAAGTGAAAACAAATGGCAAATTGCCTCATTCCTTACATATTTGACTACCACGAAAAATTCATCTAATGATTATTATAGTAATATATTCTGATTTATTACTTTACTTTGTAACAGTTTTTAAACTTTTTGCTTCTCTGCTGAAGTTTAAGTATTCAAATAGTATCATCAAAGTATATTCCTCGGTACTTGGGGGAGTTTTGTACAAGGTTTTTAACCGATGGCTTCTAAGAATTCGTAATTGGTATATTATTTGATTTATTTTTAATTTCAATTTAATTTCATTGTAAAGATTATGTACAGAGGGGTTACAGTTACATAAGTGAGGTAATGAGCACATTTTTTATGGAAAGAACATTGGTATCCACTCCATCGATTTTTTTTTTTTGTACACTCAAACAACTACTGATGATTTTGCTGTTGCTATTGATCAATGGGTACTTTTGCTTGCTTTGTTCATGCATTTTTTTATTACAAAATTGATATACGCTGGTTTTACAGTTACTTAATTTAACTAAAGCGTACACTTCATTTTATTTTCTAAATTTCAAATTTTGAACTTAATTATTTTCTTTTGTTTTTTGAGGTAATTTTTTCAGAGTTGTAGGATTAGTTAATTTAATTTTGCATGATTTTTACACATGTAAATTATTCAGATATATATTTTGCTTTAAAAATGTTTAACACGTGAATTTCTAAGATTATTTTCTTAATTTTATATGGTTGGTAAATTTAAATAAATTTATTTTCTTAAGGTACTAAACATATTTTCCAGTTAACAAATACTTACTGTATTTTCAAGAAAGACAAACTTTATTAAGAAGGGCTTCATTACCTGGTCACTTTTTTGTAAATATTTGTACTTGAATTAAAAAAAAAAAAACGTTTAATCTGGGCATGGTGATTTGTGGCTTCCATTTTCTAGCTATGGTAGGAACTGCAAGTAGGGTTTATAAATAGGGAGAGCCTGAGAAAATATGAGACCTTAGTACAAAAATATCCAGAGTGGGGCTGGGAAGGTGGCTCATTTGTAGAGTGCTTGCCTTGCATGAAGCCCTGGGATCGATTCCTCAACACCACATAAGCACAAAGAAAGAAGCTGGAAATGGTGCTGTGGCTCAAGTGGTAGAACACTAGCCTTGAGCTGAAGAGCTGAGGGACAGCACGAAGGCCCTGAGTTCAGGCCCCACAACAGAACCCACAAAAAAATATCCAGAGTGAATTAAAAAAAATATCCAGAGTGAAATGAATAGAGATATAGCCATCCCTAGCGCAATATAGAGCACCTGGTTTTCATATTCTAAATCTTGAGTTAAAACTCCAATAACATCAATCTTTTGTAAAAATAAAAGGATACATGTTTCAAAATGTTTATTGTTTAAAACTCTTTGCAAAGGTTCTCATGTCTTCTATTTCTTAATTTTCAATTTACTTAATCTATAAGAATCCAAGTATATCGTGACTATTTTATTTCTACTAAATTTTAAATAGTACAAACAATACTATGATTCAATATATTAACCTACTTTTACTATTTGCGATAATTTACTCTGTTAATATGACAATATCAATATTCCAAAGGTGTGTATGTGTTCTGTGTGTGTGAGTGTTTATGTGGTTTGTGTGTGTGTGTGCTTTGTATGTACTTTGTAATGCTTGGGTGATCACTCTATTGTTTCACATATGCTGGGCCAAGTTTTTACCACTGAACTATACTGTCTAGTTATAATGTAAGTATTGTTTTAAATTATGACTTTTAAATTTTCATTCCTAGTATGTTTTTTTCAAAATTATATATGATAAAATGTGATCCATATTCTATCCACGATAACAATTTTTATTCTTATTTTATTGTTTTTTAGAATATTTCCACTGCTTTTCTACTTCCAAACTCTTGTGTTTGTTATTGATAAAGGTTTTACTTTGCTACTTTTCTCTCTCCATTCTTTTTGCCTTTAGAGTTTATCTACTCTTTCTTTTATTTCTTTGGAAATTAGTGATCATATTCCTATTACAATTTCTTTACATTGTAACAGGTCTATACAATGCTTTATTGTCTATTTTATTTTTTCCCAACTTCTTTGACTCTTAGTCCACACTATTAGGTAGAATGAAAAGAAACTTGATTTACAATACTTTGATTATTTTCCTCCTTCTCTTCTCTGAAGTATTTCTCTACTTAGAAACACAATAGCAATTACATATATCTTCTATGTAGTTCATCATTCTATTCTATCCCCTCTCACTCTACTCTGTAGTACAGTTCAAGTCGTTATCATTCAACTTTATTATGCTATAGTGTTCACTAAATCTTAACTCATTCCTAAATTTATTTTAGATGCTTTAAACATTCTCTAAAGACATTTTTCTCTATATAATATCTGGGGTCTTGTGTTTTCACAAGGTGCAAAATGTGAGTGACTATCAAACATCTAGATATCTCTGTAGAATATTGGTCCACCTGTTCAATAAACTCGTATGCAAATTCAAGGAATACAGGTCAGTCAGAACAATTTTGTAAAATGGTGTAGCTTGAGCCCTCATACTATTTTTGAACCTTATTACCATGTGTAGTAGTGAAAGAACAGACACATAGAAGAATGGAACAGATTTATCAAAAATAAATTCTTAGTTTTATGGTCAATAGATTTTGAAGAGGATGCCACGACTTCATGAAATAAAAATAGAATCTTAAATGGGTGTATTGGCACCATTGCTTCTCTAGATTTAAAATGATCTTAGACTACTACCTCAAACCTTATACAAAAATTTAAAATAAAAAATGACTATCAAACTAAATGTGAGATGTTAAAACCTATAAAACATAAATATACAAATTCATGACATTGGCTCAGTAAAGGTTTCTAAAAATTTGACATGTAAAGCATTAGAGGCTAAAGATAATCAAGAATTAACTGGTTAGTATCAAATGATAACCTTTCATAATTCTATGAAAGTAATGAAAACATATCCAACAGATAGAGCACACATATTTGTTAATGCTACAATGTTAATGTTACAATGATCCTGAGTCTTAAGTAAATTCATATCATTTAATTCTATATAAAATTTTTCCTGAACAGGAGACTTCTTAAAGAACATATGTAAATTAGTAGTTAATAGGAGGAGCATATGAAATAATTTACTATCTAAGAAAAAATAAAAAAGAAAATTCACTAGTATGACCATAATATAAAAAGATGACACAAAATATAATAATGCATTTGTGGAGAAATTGATACATTCCACATAGCACAATGATTTGTATAATACCGCAATCATTTTAGCAAGCAAGTTTTCCAGTCTTCATAAGGTTAAAGAGAATTGTATATTATTCAGCCATTACACTTCTATGTATGTATTAAAGAGAATTAAAAAAAAATGTTTGGACAGAGAATGTAGTTCATTTACAGTGCACTTGAATAGTATGTGTGAGACCCTGGAAATAATCCCCCAAAACAAATTTGAAAAGACACACTATAGAGGATATATGCTGGACAAATTCCTGTAACTGAATTTTATATCTATTTTAATGTCTGTTCTAAAATTTACAGCATTTCTATTTGAAGAAATGTAAGTTTGTGAAACTTAGGCTTGGAAAACCTATGATTGTACAATTCACTTACAAAGCACTAAAATGTATACAATAAACGGAGATAATATATTGCATGTGAATTTCATGTCAGCAAAAATAATTGTTAAAAATACTTCACACAAATTGCAGAATACCTGAAAATATGTTTTCGGTGTTGGCTAAAAATTCTTTGTAAACTACAGCTTTTACAATGAAGATGTGATTTCTGTTTATTTTGAGTTTTTTTGGTCTACTTTTTTGAGTTTATGCAGAGATAACTCAATCAAAAAGTGCATGTGATAACTGGAATATCTAGGAATTATGCATCACTTATAAATAATTGATAACCTTTTCTGGAAGGAACTTTTAGCAAATGACAAAATACACAAATCTATGTATTTGCATTTTATGAAACCTATATGCTACTTGCTCAATCCAAATGCTTTTCTCTACTTTGCTAGGAAAAAAGTATTCTCAAGATAAGAGCCAACAGCAGTGAAAAGAAACAAAATACACAATCATGTTGATTTATTTGTGAAAATAACAAATGAAATAAAACAATTCCAGTTAAGCAACTCCAATGTTAGTATCTATGAAGATGTTCCTGAATGCCAACAGACATTGATTTTTTTTTTGAGTTTTAATTTCTACTAACATATGAAAACTAGAACACGAAAACAAATATAGTCTTAAAGCAAACCAGCCTTGGAATAATTTTCTTAATTGTTTTGAAATCACAAAAGAATTGATACCATTGAGGAAATGATCATTTCCTATGGAAATCATTTAAAATGTTTATCACTTATTATAATTCAAAAACCAAACAAGAGTAATTTTATATAATCATTACAAATATCATTTTATTACTATTATAAAGTAGAATAAAAGGCCAGTCCAAATATATTCTTCTTCTTCTTAATTTTTAATCATTACCTAGATATCTCAATCTAAATAGTCATGTCTTTAACATAGATGTAAATATTCTATAATTTTTACTTAACATTTTTCCGGGGCATGTATTCATGTTTCTAGGAAATGTTCACAACAGTTAAAAGATGCTTTTGTGAAATTAATGTGAAATTAATGTGATATATATTGTTGTTGTTGTTTGCAAGGCCTGACCATTGTCTCTAAGCCTTTTTATGTTCAAAGCTAGCACTATACAACTTGAGGAACAGAGCTAATTCCTGTTTTTAGTGGTTAATTGGAGATAAAAATCTAACAAGTACTTTTCTGTGTGGACTAGTTTTGAATACAATTCTAAGATCTAATTACACAGAATAGCTCGAATTATAGGCTTGAGTCACTGGAACTTGTTTTGATGTATTTATTTAATTTTAATTATGTCTTAAGATTTTTTCATTATAATGTACATCATTCTACACAAAAATTTGGATATATGTATATATTTCTGATGACAATCTCCAAAAATGTATGTCTTTCTACACATTTTATATACATATATATATATATATATATATTTCTGAAGACACACTCCCTATAAAACTTTATGCTACTATTTTTGATCTTTTTTAATTTCAAAGATATGCAGTCTATTTTTCCTAAAGTTTCCTAGAAAAAAATAACTAATATATAAATAGAATGTAGAGTTTATTATTTTTAAGGGAATTTTCGATATTCCCATGATATTGTAGTAGCATTTACAGTTTATTACTTGAAATAATTCTGTTCAAACTCTTAAATATTTTTGTGTAGTTGGTAGGGAGAGAGGAAGTTAATTCATACTGGTTAGGAATTTGCAATACTTCAAAAATATATTCTACAATTTGTTATAAGCATATAGTCAAGCTACCTGTTATGGTTTAGTTTTTTATTTCTTTTTTTGTTCTAAATTTTAATATGGATGCATGCACAGTGGTAACATGAAAATTATTAATCAACAGACAAATAATTGCAAAATCACAAATACATATCAGACTTTCAATACTTAACACTTATGATGCTAGTAATAATTTTGGTGAAGATGATGATGACCACAGTGTACCCTGATAATTACAATATTGTGATTGAAAAGGAAAAGACTTTACACATTTTTGAAGCTAGATTTTCCACATTGAATACATGGAAATAAACAGCGTTAGATTACATACAGTATGAATAACAAGAGGAGAGTTTCAATATCAAGAAATAGAACCACATTAAACAGGTAGAGACAGTAAAACCCTAATGTTATTCCTGCAGTCTCTCTAATTTATACTCATTTTTCCTGGTGGTATTATTTTCTTATAAATAAAATCGTTAATTTGCACATTTTGATGGACTAAGATGTAGTTTTCAACTTAGTGTGATTAGTTCAAATAACATTCTCATATAGACACTATTCTATAACCCTGTTTTCCAATGATATATTAAGAGTATGTTCTTCAATACAGCTGTAAACATATGACACAATTTACATAATACCACTTACATATCTGTAGTTACCTGAAAAAGGCATACACCCTAGAGCCAGGAGGTGAAATTTATTTTTATTTCTGCAGGAAACAATTTGTGACTTTATACCAACAAACTGAATTTGACTCTTTCTTTATTTGTAAGATAAGGTGGAAAATGTAAGGACTCTGGAGTTCAAGCCCCATGACCAAGAAAAGTAAAAAGGGAAAAAAAGGCGGTAAAGCAACATTTTAAAGCAAAAATTGTCTAGAAATAAAATTATAACAGCCCCTGAACTGGCAAAAAAAAAAGATTAAAATGAAATTGCCTTCAACCATTCATTTAAACAATCTATACTGAGGGCATGCTATTGGAGTTCACATCACTAACTAGAATTTGAGAAGATCACAGTTCAGAACCAGTGTGCAAAGAACGTAATAAGATTCTCATATCATACTAAGCCTGGCATGCTGCAATGCATTTGTGATCGAGTTACTTGGCAGACAGAGGCGAGGAACTTAGCCTCTGTTCAGCCCTCAGCAAAACTGGTAAGTCTATGAGCAAATAACTAAATTGAAAAAAGATTGTTCTAATGGTAGAATACTTGTTCAGCCAACAAAATATCTAAATTCATACTCACTTCCTAAAGGAGGAAAAAGGGGAAGAAAGAGGAAAGAAAGAGAAAGAAAAGAGAGTAGAGAAGGAGGAGGAGAGAAGGGAAGGAAGGAAGCAAGGAATGTAGGAAGATAGGAAGGAAAGAAGAAAGGGAGGAGGGAAGGAAGGAAGGAAGGAAGGAAGGAAGGAAGGAAGGAAGGAAGGAAGGAAGGAAGGAAGGAAGGAAACAAGCAAGGAAGAAAGGAAGCAAGGAAAAGAAAAGATAAGAAAGAAATGGTGGAATAAAGAATGGGAGGGAGAATGAGAGGTATGAATAAAAACCTCAGCATGTGTTAGATGTTAATAATGACACCAAATCATTTTAGCTATAAATGCCATCATTTAATTCCCTGGGAAGAGACATTTTGTATCAAGCCCTATTGTATGGACTTGGAATCCCTGAAAGGCCACCAGAGACCATGACCAATGCAATCAGCAAAAGAGTCATATATTTGCAAGCTTAAGCTTGATTCTTTGCACATCGCGTAACCGGTGACACTAAGAGTCCCCGAGCACAAAATCAGCACAGCTTTTATAGTATTGAACAAACAAGTTTAGGAAACTTCCACACAAGCACTTACATGATTGTTTTGAGTCCACGGTAAACACATTGCCCTTTTTCTGAACTATTGGTATGTTCTGTTCCTGGAACACTTGGGTAACTGTCTGCTTTCTTAAGTTTGGGCAGGGTTGGTGGCAACCTGTGGTTTTTTTCTCTCTCTTGGGGTTACTCTGAGGGCAGCCTAGCACAAGTTGGTGGGGGTAATCTCAAATTGGAGTTACTGTGGCTCTTCATTCTCTCCTCTTCTAGAACATCAGCGACCAATCATGGTCCCTTAATTGGCACAGTCTTCTATATTTACAGTTTGGTATTGGGATCTCAGAAATAATAGATGGACTGTGCTGATCCACAGGGTCTACAAGGTCCAATTGTGAGTAACAAAAATTAACAGTACCAAGGTCCTTACATTTTCTTCCAGCAATGTGACTCTGTATAACACAGCTAACTTACCTTTATACCAGCTGAACTCGTAAGCTCCAATTTTAAGACATACTCATACAATTTGCTACATACTTAAACTTTCTGAGGTTTGTCTTCTTTACAAACATTTTAAGACAATCCTTACTTTTTAAATCTTTCTTATCTAAAGGATACCAATTTTTCCCCAATTCCTTCCTAAGACTTTCTTTACTACACTCCTATTCTTTACAGTTCCTTGAGCTCTTTTGTGACTAGAGTTTAAACCCGTAAATTTTTCCTTTGATTTGTGGAACCAAGTTATCTTAGAAAGCCTTAAGGTACCAGTGGGATGAAAATCTTGCGAGACTTTAAGGCTAAGATTAGGGCTGGGTCTCATTCCTCCTCTTACCACCATATATTTAAAAAAAATTCTCTCCTCTATCTTTCAAACACATCCAGGCGGAAGCAGATAATTACCATACCAGAGCCAAACTAGGTTGTGACCCTGAAGTGCCTAAGGCAAGGCAGTGATATCCTTGTCCCAAATATCCACTGTGGGAGTAGAGAGGTTACTGGATATCACCAAAAGAATGTCCCACAAGATATTAGTTTTAGCAGCTTTCAACCAGGAAGCATTCTCAGGTGATGGAATCAGGCAGGAGTTCAGTCTACTTTTACCAGCGTGGAGATGGTCTGGGTGATGATGTAGATTTCTTCCAGGTGACTGTCAAGCTGTCGTTGAAATTTACTCATTAGTGTGTGCAGCAGCAGCAGCAGCAGGGACTCTCTGTGACTTCAAGGGACTGTCACACCTGGTTCTGGGCTGCAAATTCCTACAAATACTGGTTAATGATTCATTGCATAGGCTTGGCAGGCTATGACTCAACTAATTTTTTTAAGACTATTTACACAGTAGCCCAAAACAATTTACCAAGATGACAATTTTTTAAACTAGATTAGGATTTTCTAGGCAGATATAGAGGGCTCAGGCCTGTACTATTATTTCCCATGCCTTTTCCTTCTACCTATTCAGTCTATTTTGTCACATTTTTGAAAAAGATACTCTGGTCCCTTGTTCTTAAATGGGGATGATGGGCAAAGATTCATCTTCTGTCACTTCTTCAAGCTGACTCAGGGGTGCTGATCCTACCTAACCAGGAACCTATAATCTTAGCCTATTTTACAAAGAGGTTACCAGAGTTAGATGTCATTAAGAACAACATTTTAACTTTTGACAAATGCACAGACCTTTTTCTCTGGCTATAGCAATGCTGCTTATTTAGCCTTCTGCTTTGCAAAAAGATCTTTCAGGATGGCTTAGGAATGTGATCTCTTGTAATCCTAACAATGTCTGAGTTACCTATGCAGGCCTTCAGACATATATCAATAGAAAAATCTCTCTGGGATACAAACTTTTCCTGAGCAGATGAATTTCATGAAGCTCGTGTCAGCTCAAAAGTTATTGCCAATTAGAGCTTTTGGCAGTAACAGGGGTTGGGATCTAAACTATCCTCCACATTTTACAACCTTAGCCTTTTAGTACTATCACAGATGACTGACAAGTTCCTGTCCCTTACAAGGTAGATAGTCATAGACATTATGCATGCTTACAACCTATCTTCCCATGACCTCCTTACTCTGACCAATTTTTGAAGTCCACACACAAATGACTCTAGGATTTGACATTATTTCTGCTATCCTAGCAGATGCTCCTGAATTGCTTTCATCCAAGTAGTGTCTTCTACACACTGGGAAAAATGCCTCATTGGCATTTCTCTTAGTTGGTTGCTGGACTTGAACTCGGAGCCTGAGTGCTGTCCCTCAGCTCTACTGATCAAGGCTAGCACTCTGTCACATTGAATCCTAAAGTAGGTCTGCTTGCTCTTTCAGCCTTCTGGTGGCTGAGTAGAGGTGACAGTCTCACACGGACTTTTTCTGCCCAGGCTGGATTCAAACCAGTAACACATCAATGAGTCTCATAAAAGGCCACTTTACTCCAATTAAAAGCAACGGGGGGGGCATCAACATAGAAGTAGTTTTAAGCATATTCTTACCTGAAACATATTAAGAGCCAGTTACGTCTGACAAACTGACAAAAATCCTCACTCCTTTTTTTGGGCCTGATGAGAACTGTTACAAAAATACCATGAGAGCAAACTGAAATAGGAATTAAGCAATTATTTTGGTAATCCTAATTTTTCCTTTCTGCACTTTGAGGCAAATGTTTAGAACTATTATACATTTAAACTTTATATACAGAAACCCATTCCTAATTTATAAGCCTCCTATTAATCTCTGTTTTAATATTCTATACTTTAGTTTTTAGTTGCATTTTGAAAAATCCTTTGAACTTTCAAGGCTAAGTGTGTCACTAATTTCCTCTTGGCTGCTTGTTTTAAAACAGATACACATGAAAACTTTTAAACTCAACTAATATTTTTTCTTAATGCAAAAATTACAATCACCATCACTGTACCAAGGAGCTAGACTTAACACCTTTATGTCTTTAAAAAAACATACACAATGGGGCTGGGAAGGTGTCTCAGTGGTAGAGCGCTTGCCTTGCATGCTCGAGGCCCTGGGTTCGATTCCTCAGCACCACATAGGCAAAAAGAAAAAAGCCGGAAAGTGGCGCTATGGCTCAAGTGGTAGAGCGCTAGCCTTGAGCTGAAGAGCTGAGGGACAGCGTCCAGGCCCAGAGTTCAGGCCCCACGACCGGACCCAAAAAAAAAAAAAAAAAAACATACACAATGGCAGAATGTTATTGAGAGCAAATCACATTACACAAATAAAATTTTAACCATCTTTTTAAGGCCTTCTCAATTTTAATTTTAACACATCCAAGGGGCAGTTTTAGCAATGCTAATCAGATCTTTACATCACTCATTTTTACCATCATGTTTCCGGTGTCTATGTGAAGGGAAAAGGGACAGAATAAAGAGGGGCCACTTGGCCCTTCCTGTGGAATGTGCACACACAGAATCCGACTCTTTAGGGTTAGATGAACTGCTATTGAGCCAGGTTGCCCTCTTTCACCATGGGTGGACTTCCCATGGACTGTTCCACCATGCATGACCAGCTGAACTGCACTTCTGCCTGTTCACTGTTCACTCCTAAAGATAGGTTTTTTGTTAGCTTCTAAGTTTCTCCTTTTTGTTAAGCCAGATATCTGGATTACAGTATAAACACCTTATGCATTCATAAATACCAGATTTTCTAATTTTAAAGTTAAAATATCCTTAAAAAGCTATTTAAAACCATGTGAAAATGCTTTAAAAATGTTTCGGTAATGGCCAAACCTCATAACCTTTGGAATTTTAAACTTAATCTCACCCAATTGTTACATCATGTTGACAATTTCTATCATGAATATGTTCACAAACACATACAAAACACACTCAGATCTTTAAGCACCCAAAAATCAAAATCAGTTTTACATATATTTTCTAAAGTTTTCTAACAAAAATTTAAGACAATATTTCTTTTAAACTAATTAATTTTGTAGAGCTTTATTTTCTCAGGGCCTGATTGTTTAGCAAGTCATTTCACCAATTGATCTTTGACTCACTTCTGTTGGAGGAAGGCTCGGGGGGTGGAGGGGTCACCTGAAACTAAACTGTTCTCATTTTTATCCAATTTTATTTTTATTTATTTATTTTTCTTCTTAATGTGCTTTTTTTAATTGAGAAAGTACTGTACAGAGGGGTTAAAATGGGCAAGATAATGATTACCTTTCTTATCAAGCATTGTAGGCTCCTCCTTGGATTCGCCTTCCCATCCCTTCCCATCCTCTCCCCACCCCAACCCAATCCTCCTCCCCCTCTCCCCCTCACCACCAAAGTTGTAAAGTGCATTTTTGACATAACAACTTATATATCTCATTGTTCAAATAGGTCCACCTGTATCCCTATTTAAACGATTTGTTTTTCTCCCTTGCCCTCCACAAATGATACTGATATCAAATACAATGAAAGCAGGGGTTATACCATGGGGGAGGGACATACACAGCAATGAAGAAATAATCTTATAAATGTGTTAGAAACAATCCCATGAAAGAAAAAAAATATTTGAATATGTATTCAAATTATCTGACTTTTTCTGCTTGACACAGACATATACTTGTTAGTGCAAATAAGTGAAACCATTGGACCTATGTTTCTTTGGGCCTGGCTTACTTCACTTAACAAATTTTTTTTCCAACTTTCCTATTCCTAACAAATGGGGCAATGTCATTCTTTCTAATGGAGGCTTAGCATTCCATTGTGTGTATATACTACATTTTCTTGATTCATTCATCTACTGGGGGGCATCTGGGTTGGTTCCATATCTTAGCTATGGTAAATTATGCTGCAGTAAACGTAGTTATGCTGGTAGTTTTAGTGTGGTCTTGTTTGTGAACATTTGGGTAAATGTCCAAAAGTGGGATTGCTGGGTCATAGGGGAGCTCAAGCTGGTTCAAAACTTTGGCAAAGTAGCAGGGTATAAAATTAACGCTCAAAAATCAATGGCTTTTCTGTATTCCAACAATGAGAAAAGTGTGGCTGAAATTAGGAAAGAAACTCCATTCAGAATAGCTCCACAAAAAATAAGATACGTAGGAATTAACTAAACCAAAAAAGTGAAGGACCTCTATGATGAAAACTTTAAAACCTGAAAAAGGAATCTAAAACAGAACTAAGAAAGTGGCAAAAACTCCCATGTTCCTGGATTGGACTGATCAACCTCGTGAAAATGTCAATACTTCCCAAGGCTATCTACAAATTCAATGCGATACCTATCAACATTCCAACCTCATTCTTCAAGGAAATAGAAGAGGCAATCAAAATATTCATATGGAACAATAAAAGACCCTCAATAGCTAAAACAATTCTCAACAGAAAGAACAGTGCTGGAGGAATATCAATACCAAGTTCCAAACTCTACTACAAAGCCAATAGTAATTAACACAGCTTGGTATTGGCACAAGAACAGACCTCAGGACCAATGGAATTGAACCAAAAACCCAGAAATGAACCCACAGACCTTTAGCCATCTAATCTTCAATAAGGGAGCTAAAAAAATAGATGGAAGAAAGAGCCTTTTCAGTAAATGGTGGTGCCAAAATTGGTTAACTACTTGTAGAAAACTAAAGCTAGATCCTTATATATCACCCTGCACCAGAATCAACTCCAAAATGGATCAAAGACCTCGGAGTCAAAGCAGACACTCTGAAATCATTATAGGATTATGTAGGAGAAACCCTAGGTCTCCTTGGTACAGGAGGAAATTTTCTTAATTGAGATCCAGAAACACAACAAATCAAAGAAAGGTTGGACAAACGGGATTGCATAAAATTTCCGAGCTTCTGTATGGCAAAGGACATAGCTAGCAAGATCAACAGAAAGCCCATGTATTGGGAGAAGATCTTCACTAGCCTTAAAACAGACAAGGGTCTCATATCTAAAATATACCTGGAACTCAAAAGATTAAATTCCCCAACAACAAACCTTCAAAGAAACAACTGCCCAATAAATAATTCTGCTAAAGACTTAAAGAGAAACTTCTTTGAAGAGGAAAGAAGGATGCCCAAAAGACACATGAAGAAATGCTCAAACTCCCTAGCCATAAAAGAAATGCAAATCAAAACAACGTTGAGATAGCGCCAGTAAGAATGGCTATAATCAAGAACTCTAATAACAACAGCTGCTGGAGGGGATGTGAACAGAAGGGAACCTTACTGCATTGTTGGTGGGTTGTAAACTTGTTCATCCACTTTTCAGGACTAGCTGAAAATCAAAACAGGCACACATCTTTCTATGTGACTGAGCTCAGCTGGAGGCTGGAATTTTTATTTCCCCAGAGATTTTCAAATAAATAACAAAAACACTAAAACCAAAAACCCACATTTAAAACTGGTACAAATTCTAAAACAGAACTAGAGAAGACAATAACCAAAGGCTGAGTTTATCCCTACCAGAACTCTGTGTCATTCTCACTCAGCAACCTGAATCCAGAGTCTGCTGAGTGAGCCTACCACTCTCAACCAGAACTTCCCTATCTCCAGAAACATACAACAGAAAACAATAAGGTCTCAGTGAATGGGGTGACATCTCATCAACCTTTGTTGACCCAGGGGCCTTCCAAGGGGGAAGAGAAGTCCAAGTCATTTTGGGGCTAGGGAAATCAGTCCCTAGAGGCCATCCCCTCGGACTTGCAGATTCTCCCCTATACTCCGACTGCAGCTTTGTAAATTGCCAACCAAAAAGTGCCAGTCTACAGACTTATAGTTTCCCAAAAATGTCCGTCCTAAAAGCAATCTACACAGAGGGGTCTAGGGACGTCTACTCACAGACCCCATTGGCAGTCTTATAGTGTGTCTACCAAGCCACCTTGCCAACCAATGTATAGACCCCTCGGGAAACCAGAACTACAGATACAGAACCTGCTGGCAACCAAATATACAGAACGGCAATGCCTTGACTTAAGAGCTGGGTTTTTTGGGATTCTTTGGTGGGCCGTCTAGAGGGTCCTATGAGGCAGGTTCCAGATGAGCCCCCAGAAATGTTGTATGGACTTGGGACCCCCAAAAACCACTGGAGACCATTACCAATGTGAACAGCAAAAGAGTCGTTTATTTGCAAGCTTTAGCTTGGTCCGCCACACACCAGGAAACCAGTGATTCTAAGAGTCCCCGAGCACAAAATCAGCACAGCTTTTATAGTATTAAACAAACAAGTTTAAGGAATTTCCACACAAATAGTTACATGATTATTTTGAGTCCAGAATAACCACTCTGCCCTTTTTCGGAACTATTAGTATGTTTTGTTCATCGAACACTTGGGCAACTGCTCTGCTTTCTTAAGGGTGGGCACGGCTGGTGGCAGCCTGTGTTTTTCGTCTCACTCTTGGGGTTACTCTGAGGGCAGCCTAGAAAAAGATAGTGGGGTTAATCTCAAATTGGAGTTACTTTAGCTCTTCAGCCTGAATAAACCATACCATACCATATACAAAGCTCGGTAAAACACAGGTCTGGTTTACACTGTTGGACCAATAGGAGGGTATGTCTAGAGCTGTTGCAGGTGTGTCTTAAGGTTTGTGGAGTTTTTCATCCTGATGATCTTGAAATGATGAAATAGACTAACTACAGAATTACCTGGACAGATACCTACTGAGACCTATATTAAATCACAGCTTAACAAAGAGCAATAGTTACAATGAAATACATTGAACAACAAGACACCGCAAGCAAAATTACACTATATATCTCATGTACAAGTTCCTCATTCCCTTCTGTCTCATTATGTTATCTTTGTTTTGGTTTTGTTTTCAGAACCATGATATAACAGGCCATTTCTTATATTTTTGTCTTCTAGTCTTCAGAAAGTCTGCAGTTAAATAGGTTTACGTTCCTTTTGTTAGAAAATAAAAAGCATATTGGGAGAGGTCTTCATCATAATTTTGTTATGATCTCAAATACGTTTTTATTTCTGGCATTTCACCTGTATAATCTCACTTTAAACTTTTCCAAAGGGCACTTTAGTCGAAGGAGGAAATTCAAAGTGGATTCTAGTAGAGAATTTGTTACTAAAATCTGTGGTACATAGTAAGGTAAGAAACTCCAAAATTATTCATTAGAGAGATGAGTTATAACTCATCTTTTTACACACTAATACTCTTTCCTCAACGAAACCAGAGGATTTAAAATAACTAATATTTTTTGGAGTTAATGGGCACAAATGTGCACGAATTTTCTAGAAATAAAATGATCACTCATGAAACCTTACTGATACTTCAAATAATGCTTTCCAATAAGGGGAATCACCTTCACATATTTTCATACAATATGTATCTGCCGGTTAACAGAACCCCAAACTAGACTAAGGCATCTAAGAGCTATCCAATTGTTGTTGCCTTTTTGCAATACTGCTTTCCTATCATATTGATTAGTATGAAGTGTATGGCCAGTATAAAATCACATTTGTAATAAAAGTTACTAGATGGGACCTTCATGGATGAAAGAGGAGTGGGGTTTCTGGTGGAGCCCTGGCAGGTGGACTGATTTTCAGTGGAAGAAGGACTGATCACTGGGGAGGAGGCTGTTTGGGGCAGAGCTTTGAGAAGAAAGAACAAGGCTACAAATGAGGAGGTTAGTTAGAGGAGGGGTGCAGGTAGAGCACTGTTAGCCCTTGTGGGATATGTAGGGTGAGGTTTCCCATCAGACAGGGCAGGAAATGGAGGCAAGAGGCTGAGAGGAATGTGGAAAAATGAGGGTGAGGCTTTTCAGGGTCTGGCTTTGAGAGGGCATGGTAATACTAGGAAGAAGTTGGCTAGTAAGGGGTGGAGTTTCTGGTGGAGAATGGCAGGCCTTTGGGAAATGTATTAGGGTGGAGGTGGGGTTTCTGGTAGAGCAGAATATAGTCCCAATGTATGGAGGTGTTTTTCAGAACCAGGGCTTTGTGAGAGCAGTGATAGGATCCAGTGCAGTAGACTACTTGGGATGCGGTTCCTGTTGTAGCCAGTCACCACTTCGCAAAGAGGAGTAAGGTTGGGTGGGAATTTTAGTCTTGCAAGGCAGGACATGGACTTTGGACAGGGTTTCAGGTATGGCAAAGCAACCTTCCAAAAAGGACTATGGAGGGACAAGGATTTACAGTTGAGCCTGGTGAGGCTTCCAGAAGGAGGTCAACTGGTGCCGTGGTTTCCAGTGGAGCAATGTGGGTGTCGAGAGATGGGATAATGTGGGGGGGGGGTTTCTAGGCTTCCAGAAGGAGGTCAACTGCAGCAGTTGTTTCTAGTGGAGCAATGTGGGTGTCCAGAAATGGCATAGTGTGCTGGGGGTTTTCTAATGGGGTTTTTCAGGAGCAGGGCAGTGTTTAGAGCCATGGGGCTAGTTGGAGGAGGGGCTTTGAGAAGGAGTGGAAGGGCTGCAATGGTGTAGAATCATTATGGGACGGGAACCTGGTGTAGGAGGGTGTGGATCTGAGGGAGGAGCCAATAGGGGATGGGTTTATCTGTGGAGCAAGGCAGGGCATTGAGAGAGTAGATGTGGGAGGTAGAGAGGCTTGTGTTGGAGCAGGGTTGGCTTGCCAGGCAGGAGATGGGCTGTACAAGAAGCTCTGGCCAAGTGAGGCGGGGCTTCAAGGGCAGTTATAGGGGAGGTGAAGGGTTTTTGGTATAGCAGGATAGGCTTTGTGGGAAGAGGTAGGTTCAGGGCTGTGTTTGAGAGGTTAGGCCACTTAGAAGTAGGCTAGTTATTGGTGGAGTTTCTGATGAAACCAGGAGGGGCTTGAGGGAGAATGCTGGTTGGGGTTGGGGTATGAAAGGGATGGCAGGAGCTTGGAGGTACTAGAATAGGGGAGCAATGGGACTATGAGGAACTAGAATAGTTAGGGGCGGGGTATCTGGTGGATGAGGTGGGGATTTCAGGGAGGACCCTGATGTAGGCTGGGTTCTTGGTGCAATAAGTCGGGACATGGAAGGAGATATGAATGTGGCCTTGTTTCTGGTGGTGCAGAGCAGGGATTCCAGGAAAGGGTGGAGTGGAAGAGGGAATTCCCTATAACAGAGGAGGGCTTTCAGGAAGGAGTCTGGTTGCAGTCAGGCCTTTGAAAATTTATAGCAGGTCTACCAGGAGGTACATTAGTTAAGGTTAGGCATTTTAAGAGGAAGCTGCCTGGAAGTGGGTTTCCAGTGGTTCTAGTCAAGTTTTATGGGAAAGGGGAATAGGAAAGGGACAATAATTAGTGAAGAATGGGGCTACAAAAAATAAACAGTTACCACTAATAAATACCATATAAGAACACCATTTTCTGTCAGTGTAGACTTATATAACTTTTATGTATGCGAGAGATACTGGATAAAGTAACCAAGTAATAATTCCTTCCTAGTGAAATTTTTCTTTATTCCAGTTGAGTGAAAATAAAACCACAGGTCAAATCAGGCTCATAGGCACAAAGTAGACTAAGCAAATGAAGGACTAGAATTGATTACCAAGTACCAACATTAAGGACCACAAATAACAGTTTAAAATATCTCACTTGGTCATAATTGACAACATTGTCTTAAAGTTATGAATGAATAGAACTTTTACTTTGACCACTTTTGAAATCCTAAAACTAAGTAAATAGTAATGTTTTAACTTTATACAATGTTGGAAAGTATACTAAAATAATTAGTAAAATTTAAAATTGTACACAGAATGTTTGTTCTCCAGTATCAATTCTAATCTAAAAGAATTAAAAACCAGAAAATTGTCATATAATGAGTTTGCAGCATGGTTCCCTTTCCGTCATCAAAATGGTGACTTAAGCAATGTGTCTTTAGCACTGGATGCATCGATGTTAAAACATATCTAAGAATGTGAAACACTATTATACAGACCCTGAAAATACTCAGAAGGATCTATGAAATGTTGTTGGAATAAAATTAATGACTAATTACAGTAGGAATTGCTCTTCACTAGGTAGGCCTATAAATACTTTCCAGAAGAAAAGGCTACATTGAAACATAAACAGTGAAAAGGAAGCAGGCAAGCAGACCATGAAGTAAATATTATCCAATGAACAACATCTATTGAAGCTTGATTGCAATCTTCTTTTACCTAAGTTAGTTACTCACCTATGGTCTTCTCTAATGCCAAATAACAAAGTCATGAAAATGCAGCAATCATTTTCAAGACATTAGACTTTACAGAAAGAATTCAATGAATGTACTGCTAGAAAGTAAAGATAGATGTCTGAGCAAAAGAGTGAAAAAAATGTCCCCAATCTCTCTCCCTCCGCTGTGAGAAGGGTACAAGATGAAGCACAAGGAGAATGGACAGAAGTACAGTAGTGCATAACAGTAGTTCCCAAGATGCAAAGATGAATGTAACAGAGAGAAAATCAAGATCATCACACGACTTAGCATGGAAGAGTAGAGACAAGAACAGTGAAAATGCAAGGAGAATTACAAAGAATGCCCTTGCATATTTGGCAGAAGAGTGCATGGCATTGAGGTCTAAACTATGTGGAGGTATTATAGGAAGCTACCTGTACTCATATGGTGCCACAAGAAGTGAAGAACTTATATTTACAAGTCATTGAATAATCATAAAGGTCTTGCTTCAGTAGTGCAGAGTTAAACCTTGATAAATTCTGTTTTGAAACACCTAACAATCTATAAAACCAAGACAAGAAGATTTATATTGTATATAAGTGACTTGACTGTTTGCAACAATAGAGTTCAAAAAATCAAATCACATAATGTGAATGCAAAAGCATAACATTATTAAGGTAATCTTTGAACAACACACATTTTATGGCAATAGTCCTGATTATAAATGATTTGTTTTCCTTACAAATTTTGGATGTACAAATCAACAAAAAACAAAAACAAAACAAAGTAAAAGACAATAGAGGATACCAGTGCCTCATCACTATTCCTAGTTAGTCAAGAGCCTGAGATTGGAAGATCATGTTTCACAGATGGCTAGAGTAGCAATCAATCATACATTTATGTTCAATTATTCAATGAAAGCAGAGTGAAACCTTGGTTCAAATAGTACAGACTCAGTCAGTCATGAGTGAAAAAACCAAGCAACAGTTTGAGGCTCCGAGTCAAGTTTAATTACTGTGTGTGCATGCATGCACGCTCACACATGCACACACACACACACACACACACACACACACACACACACACACACACACACACACACACAAATGGAATGAGAGAGGAAGAGGGAGAGAAAAAAAAAGGAATATTAAGAGTTTAAGGACTATCCTAAGCATATATTAATTAATAAAATGAGGGAAATCATGGAACCTATGCTTCTTGGAGTTTGGCTTCCTTCACATAATATGATAGTTTTCCAAATCTTTCCATTATTTTGTGAAAGGTGTTTTGTCATTCTTTCTGATAGAAGCATAAAATTCCATTGTTTATATACACCATATTTACTTGATCTATTCATCTATGGAGGGGCATTTTGATGGTTCTAAAAATGCTGCCAGAAACTTAGTTGTAGATTTAGTGTATTTTACCTTGAGATCATATCGACAAATGCCCAGGAGTGGTATTGCTGGTTCCAGAGCTATGTACATTTGACCTTCCAAAATTATGCTAATTGAAATGAACTCCAAGACACAGAAAAAAATTCTTTTTCTTTTTTCAGATATCAACCTTGATGTTGGTAAAGTAGAGCATCTAGATCTTATTTTATTTCATTTGTCTTTTGCCGTTGGTCTATCCCTGGCAATCTCTGTCTTGATTCTGGTACCTTCAACTTTGTATATACATTTATCTGATTTGGAGAAGGAAAGAGAAAAATTATAGTGATGAAAAAAGTACAAAGAGTGACCCATTGCAACAATGATATTCAAAAGATACTATATCGGAAGTGAACTTTACAACTTTGGGGTGGGTTGGAGGTGTGGGGGCTGGGAAGTGATAGGAGAACAACAATGGAGTGGGTAACAATATTCAATAAGGAATGTACCTTACTCACTTAACTGTAACCACTCTGTACAGTATTTTTGAAATAAAATAAAATTTTAAAATTGAACCTATCCTAGAAGAAATAGTTTTCAAAGTAATACATCTGGCACAGTACTTGTGAGGGATTCTGAAGTCAAGCTGTTAGACTTGGAAAAGGATAGATTGGGAAGCCATCGCAAACAACAATCAAAAGGCTGAAAACTGTGCTCTGGAAAGGTCAAACAGTCAAGGGAAGACAGGGGTATGAGTTATCTCTAGAGTATTTAAGTTCGAGCTGTTGACATTAAAATATTAAGATTTGGAGACAAGATCGATGTCTGTGTTATGGTTCTAATGACTATTACTCCCTTCTGATCTCTAACAATAAGGGATTCAATTATCACTATGTTTACAAACAATACCTCATGTTAATAGTTGTAACCACAAGCTAGATTGATGCCTTAGTTTGTGGACATACCTATAGCCACTGACCACCCCCCTTGCAAGTGCCTGCCTTTTTTCTTGAAATTCTTCAGCCACTGGTGGTCTCATTTCTCATCGCCTGTTTGGGTGGGATTTGAGACTCCTTCCTCTCCTCACTCAGCCACTCCGAGGCCCCAGGGGCCAAACTCGGCACCTCACAGGCACTCTCCAGAACCCAGCTGCATTTGGGGATGCTGCTTCCTGAGCCATTGGCCTACTGCCTCCTTCCTCCCTTCACCATCCTCTGCCAGGGCCTCCCGCACTCTCCCTACTACCCCCATCCTCAACCCCAGCTCGGCCTCCCCCGAGGCCTCCCCTCCTCTCCAAAAAGCTCCCAGTGCCAACCTCAGAGGGGCCACTGCTCTGGGGAAGACAACTGTGGACCTGGCCCAGCAGAATCAAAGGTTCCACAATGTGCAGCCGGCTTAGAAATGGAGGCAGCATAGGTCTCTGATCAGTGTCTTTCACTTCACTTACACAAGTATTAATTGTATTAATTTGATATTTAATTTTGGATTTTGTAACTTCTTATTAAGCCTTTGAAGAATAGCTGGTAGAAATATAGTCCCAAAATTCAAATTGTCTCTTGTTTAATTCTTTCAAGATTCAGAGATGTTTAAGTAGTTATAACCATCATGAACTCTCATTTCCATAACAGAGTCTATTCAGAAAATACTTGTTTATGCATCTGTTATCAATTATTTACAAGACTTGAAAGTTTTAAAGTTTCAAATATTACAGGAAGATCTTTGATTCATGTTGAATACATGTGAGTAGATTGAGCTGTTGCATACATTCTTTTGTGTGTGTGTGTGTTGTGTGTGTGTGTGTGTGTGTGTGTGTGTGTGTGTGTAGAGGGGTGTATGTGTATGTGTATCATTGAAATCAAGGATAAGAATGTCTGGTCTGAACTTGTCTCCTTTTTCTGAGATATAATTATGGTGTTTTTTGGTTCATTGTATGATCTGATTGCTTGCCTTTGCCTGATGTGCACAATCAAGCTCAATTTTTCAATTAAAACTTCTTATTTATTATTGAGCATAAGGGCTCTGATATTGCTTTGTCTTTAGTCTGCCATCTAGTATCTTTGTTTCCTCTTCAAAAATTAACATGAAATATAACTTTTAACTCCTGACTGACTTTCCCTTTAATTTGCAATTTGAAATAAGTATTATAAGACCTTTGATGTCTGTGTTCATGAAGAAAAATCATTTTGAATTCTCTGTTTAATGTAATAACACCTGGACAGATTTGTTTGCACCAAGATCTTAAAATTTATTTTGTAGTTTTAGTTTAAAATACCTCCTCCATGTTTATAGCGTGGGGAGACAAACAATTCCTAGTAACAATGATAACTGTTTTATTCGTTAAAATATCTGATAATTCATAATTTTGAATATGTCTAGTTTCAAATGAATGCATTTGTTCAATAGCTTTGCTTGATAGACACATGCACAAAAATACCAGTCGTAGGGGCTGAGGAGGTGGATCAGTGGTAGACAGCTTATCTTGAATGCACAAGACCCTAGGATTGATTCCACAGCACCACCTAAGCAGAAAAAGCTAGATGTGGAACTGTGGCTCAAGTGGTAGAGCACTAGTCTTGAGCTGAAATGCTGAAGGACAGTGATCAGGCCCAGAGTCCACCAACAACAACAAATTAAATAAATAAATGAAAGTCATACTCAAGTACATTAACTTCAAAGGTTGATTACCATTTTGGGTAGGGGCAGGGTGCCAAATACAGCACCTGAAATATAGTAAAAACAGAAAGTAAAACATCAGCTCTGCCAACAACATGTAGAATTGCCACTCAAAGAGAAACTGGTACTAAGAATGAAATACTTTTTATAACATTTCTTAAGAAATTATGGCTTTATGATAATTATCAAATAAATTTACCTTCAAAAACTCCATTGGGGGGGCCTGGGTCTTAAGGGAACCTACAAAAACTGGAGGAGAAAAATCATCATCCTGTTTTTTAAAATTGTTATTGTTAAGAGAGTGTACATACAGATAAACATATTGTAAGTCAGGTAATGAGTTCATTTCTTATTTGACAATCCCATCCCTCCTGTCCCTGTCCACAGTGGTATAGCTCATTGTGAATACAGTATCTACAGAGTAAAAGTGTTGCCTTTGTTTCCCTGTTCTCCTTGAATATCTCTGACTCCCTCAATTCCCATAAATGGATAAACTAGAACAGAAATATTCCTCTTGTTTCCAATTCCTGGAATACATTTTAATATAAACATCAGTAATTTTCTCTGTACACACATCCCAAACTCGTATACTTCCTGCACCCAGTCATAACTCTCACCCACTCACAAAGTAATTCTTTTCACTTTCCACACAGGAAGAAGCCGAGATTCAGAAAGATTAAGTAACCTATTGGAAATACAAGGCTGAGCACAGTGGATTGCTTTTATAACTTACCTAATCCAGAGAGTAAGATCTGAATATCATAGTTTGAAACCAACCCAGGTTGACATATTCATTACATGTTTATCTCCAGTTAAACAGAAGAAAGCGAGAATTGTGCTTCATGTGGTAGAGCTAAAACGCCACCAGACTTGAATGGGAAACGTAAAAGATAGTGTCAATATGATGATTTTCAAGAACCAATGCTGTTCCATACATAATCTCAGACACCACACACACACACACACACACACACACACACACACACACACACACACACACACCACTATCACATCCCTTAAAGCAGATGTTAGTACTGAAATCCAAATAGTTATATTTAATTATATAAGTTTTATTTTTTAGCTTGAGTGAGGTTTGACTTGATAGTTTCAACTGATGAGCCACTACTTAGAACTTTGTTATAAATATACCCCTGTCTGTATTAAGAAAAACATTCTCCTAGTTAAGTCTTCCTCCTTTTCCAGCAATGATACGTTTTCTCTTCTTGGTCTAGTTTCTTCTTTTGGGACTCAATCTCTTAGACATTTCCTTCTTGCATTGTCTGTACGTTCATTGATCCAGTAGATCTCAGTCATCCTAATAACCTGGACAGAACCTGCCTTGGGAAAAGTGTTCTAAGCTCACCATTCAGTGGAGATTGTTAGTACTCACCCATAATCACATTCTCTTCAGAATTGGGAACTTGTTAGGTCCAAGAATTTAGGGAAAGCACTCACTGTGTGCTATTTCTTACTTTTTGATTTAATGACAACTTCCATCTATTGTCTACTTTAAGCATTGTGTGAAGAGAAGGATTGCCCCTAAGAGACAGAAGTACTGCACTAACTGTTGCTGTCAAAACATAGAAGGAGGGAAAGAAGCTCTGAAGGAACCGTAGAGCCTAGAAACTGATTTCGTAAAACCCAAACTGCCTTTTATCTTACCATCAAAATAGAAAGTCAGAGACTGCAGTTACTTGTAAGCTCCATTTATATTCTTGAGCATGGGGCTCCCTTCCTCTTTGTACTTCTGACCATTTACATCAGGGGCAGGTGGGAAGATGTAACAAGAACACTTAGAGTTTGGACCTGGGATTAAAATCTCCTTTTTGTGATCATAAACATTCCACCACTTCCTGAATTGTACCTGAGGTGCAGAAGGAAATAAGGTTAGTAATTCAGAAACTTATAATTACTTCTAAGTTTGCTACTAATTTTGCTATCTAAACTCATCCATATCCACCCCCAGAATACTATTTCCCAACTGTGTAGACACCCTTACACTCTGTTCTCCTGGAGCATTTGAGTGTAGGGCATCTTCTGCTTCTTATGTGTACTGCTTTATAAATGGAGATTTTCTCCAAGGCTCAAAATTATTTCATTGATTGGGACATTGTGCAATATGCCAAAGAAAGAGTTACCTGGAAGGAAGGTCCTAGAAGGCAAAGCATCTGCTAGGACAATGGAAACCCATGGTTTGGCATGCTTAATGTTTTAACTTGTGCACTGAACTAACAGGAGAAAATGACACACTAGGAAATCTGCCAATTATGCCAAATAAAGAGATATGGTGAAGGTCAGAGAAAGGACATTGATTTCATCATAGTTATGACAAGACAAAACCTTAGCACACTATCAGAATACTAATCCATACTCACCTACTTTCTTATTTACCCATATCATTAGGTCTGAGTTGTATGGAAGAGTCCTCAGGAACAGGAAGATCTCGGGGACAGCCTAACATTGTTCTGCCATTTTGGACATAAAATAACTAGTTTGATGACAGCCATTAGTAATATCCACAAATATGTACATTTATCCTACTACACTTGATAAGTATACCCTCAGTATATTATCTTTGGTTTGGTCACTTGCTGACATAGCAGCTGTCTGGTAGCTCCATTTTGACTTCACTTTATTCACCAGAAATGGAGAAGGAAAGAATGACTACAACACATTTGCATTTTTCTCAATGAGCAGTGAGTGAGTGGCAGGGGAGTATTCAAGAAGCTCCCCATGTTCTCAGTTAGCTAGTACCACCTAGATTCCAGCTCAAATCTTGATAAACAGATACAGAACATACATGTAATTTATTGTGCCAGATTCACAGCTAGAGAGGTAGATGAGAAAGTGGAAGGGCTTGGTGTGAAAGCCACAGGTTGATATAAAGCAGAATTCAAAGAATGTGAAGATGAAGCGAGCTACCTGGGAGGGAAAGGAGAGGCAGCTAAAGCAGAAGAGCACCTAGACAGAGAAGATAGAGCACATTTGAGGCCACCTGGACATCAAGGTAACCCATCTGAGATACAACAGTCTGGTTGTGCAAAGCCACAGAGAGAGGTTGGAAGAACATCAGCAAGTGCTCTTGCCCATTTCTAGGGAGCTCTCAAATGACAGGGTAAGAATTGGTAGCTACAAAGAGCACTGCTGCTGAGCACATCTCAGATCCCTTGCTACCATGATAATTGACATTGGAGAGGAGCAGCAAGAATTGTATGAGGTGATTGCAACTCACTATTTGGAGGCTGTTCTGCAGCATTGTGGAATGTGGTCTCAGGATGCTTAGAGCAAAGATCTTATAGCTGGTATCAAAGAATGCAGTCTACTTGTAGTAGACATTTATAGATGGCACGTGTCTGAACACAACAAGCTGATAATGAGATGCTAGAGGTAGTTTCCCTAAAGATCTAACAGCCAAAACTGGAGAGGCAAACCCAGAGCTCTGCACACATCAGGCCACCATGCCAATTGCTTCTACCATAGTACTAGCTACCCAGTTTGGACACCCATGACCTTTTACCCTGATTGTGCCCCACAATCCCTCACAACTTTTACTCTTTCACTTTGTCTATGTTTCCTTTTCCCTGCTAAACACTTCTGGATGCCTGTATTAGCTACCGCAACCCGTGCAAAACTGTTGTTTCTAATCAATTTCCTGACTCTGTAACTCAAATTACAGTCACAGTTACCATTTACCTGGTATCCTAGTCTCTACTACTCTTTTTTGTTACCCATAATTCATAACACCATGGTTCCAACCATCTGAACACTGACACCCCTGTCTCTGATACCCCATTCCCAAACAAAGCAAGGAAATAGTGAGCACAGACAGTCGAGTTTGATACTCCTTTTGCAGGCGTATTGGGACAAGTTATTCCTCAGGTATTTAACACGAGGGACTAACTGGTGGTGGAAAGAAAAGAGCTTACTCAAAGGTGACTAAAATCCAAGGACATGACTTACAACTTATTGCTAGGAAAAGAAGGTCTTGCAGTGAAAGTTAATGAGAAAGAAAATTTTACAAAAATATTGGGGATGATGCAAAATTTGAGCTTAGTCTCTTCTACTAGTGGTCTGAATTATTTTATGACATAGATATGTAATTACTTTGCATTTAAAAATTATATGAAGATGCACATTTATGCGGTACTTATATTAATTAATGGAATAGTTGCATAGTATCACGTTAATTATTTTCAATAGTTTATGCTCTATGATATGCTCATGAGTCTGCCTTTGGCAATATGAATTGAGCTCTCTAACAACAAATGGAATTTCATTGTCAAATACTACAAGGAGATTACAGATGATAGTACCAAAATGAAATCTGGAACAATAAAACTGAATAAAGCTACAAGTTTGCAGTGAGGGGGTCAGTGGTAAGGGCTATGATAAAAGAGAAATTCTTCACCATGGAATCTTGGAAAAATAGAAGGTGTTTTCTTGAATTACTAGCTTTTAAAATATTCTTAGAAAGCAAAACATTGTTTTTTATTCTTGCTATTTGGAACCTCTTTAATGAATGGTTTAACAAAAAATTATCAAAACGACTTTGAAAATTCAATGATGTGAATTATCACAATAACATTATACTCAAAGTTGCCTTGAGATGCAGGAAGGCTGTATTCCTTTTCTATTAAATTAATGGAATAAGCTTCCTGTTGAATGATTGGACAGTCCATGACACTTGTTCCAAAACAAAAAATATACTGGAGAGAAAAAAAAAGAGGAGTAGTTCTGGGAAAATGGCGGAGAAAAGCTGGAGGCTAAACAAGCTCTCGCATAGAAAGCAGTTTTATTGTTCCACTGAACAGTCCTAGGCTGGAGAATTACACAAAGTGTGCCATCACAGTACAGAGAGTTAGCCAGAGAGGGAAAATCCAGGCAAGGAGACAGATCTGAGCACTTGCTGGTAGATGTGGCTGTGGTGGTGAGCCGCCACCTCCATACCTAAACACAGAGAATCCTGGACAAAGTTGCCAGACACAGCAAGCTAGTAGATTCTACTCAACACCAGTAAGAACTGACAAGGAGCAGATATCTTGATCATACAGAATGCAGACCAGAGACTTCAAAGGAACCAAGACTCTGTTCCACGGAGGAGAAGTCACTCAGCCCAGGCAGTGAAAACTCTGCCCCCAAAGAGTGTCTTTCTTCACTGGGTACACAGAGCCAGATGCTATCCCTCCCTAAAGCAGCCTAGAAAATCAATTAAAATTCAGTAAACATAAACCTTGAGAATGGTTCTAGGCTGGGCTCTGTGAATGTCTCAGAAGCTAGCCCCTCAAGGAAAAGATACTGTTTGCTGAAAGGCCTCAACTCTACCCAGAACCTAGCCTCATTACAGCATCTCCAAACTAGAGGAAACAACCATTTTCCTCTTTGTGACACTCAAAACAGATCTCCTTCCTACTGAACTAGCCTGGGAGGAGGATTACAAAATTCTGGGTAAAGTAGAGCATTTTTCTGCTTGCCCAAACAAACTGATTTAAGAAACCAATCAAACCACAGGAAAACCAAACACCACAAGCAGAACGGAGACTCCACCAATGGATTGGTTATGGACAAAAGGGAGATACAGGATCTTGCCGTTCACCCCCCCCCCCTGAAAAAATCAAAGAACCCTACTTTTATACCTATTTTTATACCTATTTTTATTATTAATTAAAAATTGTATTCTCTTAATCTTTTTTTCCTCTTATAATTTTTATTTTAGGTGAATATGCATGTGTATATTCTTTTAAATTTTTATTTTATTTCTACTGAACTTTTGGTCCTTTTTCTTTCTTTCTCATTCTTTTTATTTTTTCTTCTCTTTCATTCTTTTTTTGAGTGACTAAATTGCTGTTCTGCTCATCTTCAGATATACCTGTCATCGATTATTAGACCTTATCCCTCGTTGTGTACACACATAATCCAGAAATTTATTACTTAATTCAAAATCTCTTAGGCTTATATTCTGTAATAACAATATTATCTCTTTATATGTATATAATATTTTAAGTATTTTTGTTTTTAGTTTTTCATATCTCCTTTCTACTCCTCCCCACCTCTCATCCTATCCACGTTTTTCTCTCAATATTACTTTAATAATCTTGCATAATTTTTGTGTTTCACTTTTTAAATTTAAATTTTTGTTTTTCCATTTTTTCTTGTCTCTTTTTTACTCTTCTCTTTCTCCTATCCTTTTGTCCAATCCATTTCCCTCTTTAATTTTAGGAATTAGTTAATTTTACTCTCTTTTTACCTTTCCACATCTCTCGGATCCTATTTTTCCCCACATTTTCCCCTAAACCTAGTAGTTTCTGGATTGCCAAATTCTACTTTGCTGTTCTTAGCCCATTAATACACAGTTGTTTGACATTCAATAGATTGTATCTGTTGAAATATTTGTATCTGCAGAGTTTTGGCTGTACAACTACAGGACTTTGGTTGATACTTGCCTTAAAATAGTGTTCTAGCACAAAGCTGGTAATACTTTCATACTAAATAGAGGCATTCATAGAATCCATTAAAAGCCAGCTGAAAGAAGTCAGGGAGACCAGAAAGGGAATACTGTATGGAACCCAGCAGAAGGAATTAGAGTCCAAGGAAACCATAACCAATCAACTAAGTGATTTGAGAATAAACACTGAACACCAAATTAAGGAAGTAAAGAAACTCATACAAGATCAAAAACCAAACTCCAACAAAGAATTTGAAGCCATCAAATCCAAGCAATTAGAAGCAAAAGAACTAAAAAAACAAAATAGAATTTCTTGACAGTAGGTTAAACCATGCAGAAGATCAAAATTCGGGGATTGGAGACAGCTTAGATATTATAGAGAAAGAACGTACAACTATCTAAGACAAATCCAAGAAATATGACAGACCTATTCAACATTTGGAAGACACCATCAGAAGGCCGAATCTGAAGATAACAGGTGTAGAGGAGCACCTAGAAACAGAAGTTAATGGTCTAGGAAAATTGTTTCATGGGATCCTAACAGAAAACTTCCCAAACATGAAAAATGATAGGTCTACTCAAATACAAGAAACTTTTAGAACCCCAAATAGACCAGACCACAACAGGACATCGTATCACCACCTTATAATTCCCACAGGATCAATTCAGACCAAGGAAAAGATCCTCAAAGTTGTCAAGGAGAAAAGATCAATCACCTATAACGGAAACCAATTAGAATCACCTCAGATTTCTCAACTGAGACAATTAAAGCAAGAAGAGCTTGGATTGATGTAGGCCATGCCCTAAAGACAAACAACTATTAACCAAGCATACTGTACCCAGCTATACTCTCCTTCATAACTGAAGGTCAAATAAAAACCTTCCATACAAAAGAAAAAGTGAAACAATATATCTCTACCAAACCAGCCTTACAAAAGATACTTAAAGATGTCCTACAAAGAGAAAACCAACAGGACCACAATAAAGGCCAAGAAACCACACCCAAACTGAGAATCCAAGAACCATAGGAAGAACCCATTTGGCGCAGCCCTCGAGAAGGTGGATTAAAAAGAAAGATCCTTCCATCTGCTCCCTTCAGGACTCACACCTGGACCATAAAAACAAACCCATTTTGAAAGTGAAAGGCTGGAACAAAATCTACCAAGCAAACAGCCCACGAAAAGAGGCAGGAGTTGCAATCCTAATATCAGATGAAATAGATTTCAAATTAAAATTAGTGAGAAGAGATAAAGAAAGTCACTACATATTAATAAAGGGATCTCTCCTTCAGGAGGATATTAAAATTCTAAATCTCTATTCACAAAACATTGGAGTACCAAAATTTATGCAAGAAACACTACTTTTTCTCAAATCTCACATAGATCCAAAGACATTAATTGTTGGGGACTTTAACACACCATTTCCCCCAATAGATAGATGAACTCGGCAAAAACTCAACAGAGAAACTGCAGATATAAACAACTGCATAGATCACCTAGATTTAATATTATGCCCAGCAGTATCAGAATACACATTTTTCTCAGCAGCATTTGGAACTTTTTCCAAAATAGACCACATTTTTAGGTCAAAAAGCACACTTGTCCAAATTCAAAAACATTGAAGTTATACTTTGCATTCTTTCAGACTACAAGGGAATAAAATTAGAACTGAACACCAAAACCACCAAAGAAAGTCCTGTAACACATGGAGGCTGAAGAACACATCGTTGAATCATAAGTGGGTCATGGAAGAGATCAGAAAGAAAATTCAAATTTTCATAATATTCAACAAAAATGAACACAGAAATTACCAGCTCCTCTGGGACACAGGGAAGACAGTACTCAGAGGCAAGTTTATAGCTCTGAATACCTACATCAACAAATTGGAGAGATCTGAAACCAACAATTTAATGAGACATCTGAGCCTCCTTGAAAAAGAGCCGCAGGATAAATCCCAATCCATTAGATGGAAAGAAATAATTAAAATTAAATCAAAATTAAATGAATTAGTATCCATAAAAACATAGAAAGAATCAACAAAACAGAAGTGGTTCTTCAAAAATTAACAAATTGACAGATCCTTAGCAAATCCTGTTAGAAAGAGAAAAGACGTGCTGGGAGGAGGCTCAATGGTAGATGGCTTTCCTTGCATGCATGAGGCCCTGGGATCGATTCCTCAGCACCACATAAGCAAAAAGAAAAATGCCAGATGTGGCACTGTGGCTCAAGTTGTAGAGAACTAGCCTTGAGCTAAAGAGCTGAGGGACAGCACCGAATCTAGTATTAGAATGCCCAGCTACAGTAATAAGATAAGATGCAGATATAAAAGGGATCCAATTACGTAAAGAAGAAGTAAAACCCTCCCTCTTTGCAGATGACATGTTCTTATAATTAAAGAATCCCACAGACTCTACTCCCAAATTACTCAAGCTGATTCAAAACTTTGGCAAAGTAGCAGGGTATAAAATCAACCATCAAAAATCAATGGCTTTCTGAATTCCAACAGTGAGAAAAAAATGACTGAAATAAGGAAAGGAACACCATTAATAATAACCCTACAAAAAATAAAATACCTAGGAATTAACTTAACCAAAGAAGTGAAGGACCTCGATGATGAAAATTTTAAAAACCTCAAAAGGGAAATCAAAGGAGAACTTAAAAAGTGGCAAAAACTCCCATACACCTGGATTGGAAAGATCAAAATCCTGAAAATGGCAATAATTCCCAAGGCTATCTACAAGTTCAATCCAATACCTACCAATATTCCATCCTCATTCTTCAAGGAAATAGAAGAGGCTATCCTAAAATTCATATGGAACAATTAAAGACCATGAATAGCTAAAATGATCCTCAACAGAAAGAACAGTGCTGGAGGAATATTAATACCAAATTTCAAACTCTACTACAAAGCCACAATAATCAAAATAAGTTGGTACTGGCACAAGAATAAACCTCAGGACCAATGGAATAGAATTGAAAACCCAGAAATGAACCTACAGACCTATAGCCATCTAATCTTCGATAAGGGAGCTAAAACAATAGAATGGAAGAAAGACAGTCTCTTCAGTAAATGGTGCTGGCAAAATTGGTTAACTACTTGCAGAAAATTAAGCAGGATCCTTATGTATCACCCTGCACCGGAACCAACTCCAAATGGATCAAAGACCTCGGAGTCAAACCAGACACCCTGAAAACTTTACAGGATGGAATCGGAGAAAACCTAGGCCTCCTTGGCACAGGCCGACATTTTTTTAATAGAGACTCAGAAACATTAGAAATCAAAGAAAGTTTGGACAAATGGGATTGCATGAAACTGCAGAGTTTCTGTATGGCAAAGGACATACCTAGGAAGATCGATTGAAAGCCCACAGATTGGGAGAAGATCTGCACTAGGCATATAACAGACAAGGGTCTCCTATCTAAAATATACCTGGAACTCAAAATAAAATCCCCAACAACAAATCCTCAAAGCAACAAATAAGTGGCCTAAAAACGTAAAGAGAAACTTCTCTGAAGAGGAAAGGATGACCAATACACACATGAAGAAATGTTCAACCTTTCTAGCCTTAAAAGTAGTGCAAATCATACCAGCATTGAGATACCACCTCATCCCAGTTACAATGGCTATAATCAAGAACTCTAAGAACAACAGATGAGGCTGGGAAGGGAGGTGAAGGTTAAACAAAGGAGGAGGCTGCAATGCTTGGTAAGAAATGTATGCATTATCCTGCCCATGTAATTGTAACCCCTCTGTACAGTATGTTCTCAAATAAAATAAAATAAAATTAAAAAAAAAAGAACAACAGATGATGGAGGGGATGTCGGCAGAAGGGAAGTTTACTGCATTGTTGGTGGGCATGTAAAGTTGTTCAACCACTTTGGAAAGTAATATGGAGGTGCCACGCCGACCCCAGTAGAGTCTGCTTAGCATGGGAAACCATCTATCAGACCATGATAGGGGCCTCGAGACCTATCTCTGAGTTTTGGGACTTCACCGAAGTCTACCTCAGAGAATGGGGCTTTACAGAAACCTATCTCCAAGTTTTGGGACTTCACCGAAGTCTACCTCGGAGAATAGGGCTTCTAAGAGGCCTACTCCTGGGAAAAGGCTGGCAAAACCCCTGGAAAAGATGTGTTTCTGCCTATCTTTTCCTCATAAGAGTGCCTATCAATCTTTTACTGTTTCTACTGCTCATTGTACTTACTCATTGTCAACGTTCCCTTATTCAAAGCTCTTTAAGAGTGTTGACGACTCCAATATCTGATGAGTGTCTTAAAAATATGACTAACTCACCAGAGTTAAGTGCTACCCTGAAACCCCTCTTATGGAAGCTAGTAGACAAGTTATAAGTAAATATAAAAGTATTGGGGGTTTCACAAAGTCACTCCAGCAGAAGGAATTGTAAGAAATTTACAAAAAGTTGTAGGTGCGGCTAGAACAGAAAGAATGTATGGCAATTGCTGAGATAACTACTTAGGAGAAAGAACTTCCTCATTTACTAAGAGACTTGCTAAATCTAAGTCTCCTTGGTGCTTACTATTAAAGAAGGAACAGGAAAGATCTTAATGGGACAGTTAAGGCCTCTATAGAAAAAAGTAGTGGTTAATTGGTGACAATCATCGAAACCAATTGTATTTCTTAAAAATAGAGGTAAAGCCGGAAACAAGTGCCTATCAGGTGACCAGCTGGTGACCACCCAAGGATGAAGCCCTGCAGCAAGGTTGTGTAACCTTTTGCCCTTTCAGGCGACCAGCTGGTGACTGCCCAAGAATGAAGCCCTGCAGCAAGATTATGTAACCTTTTGCCCTTTCTTATGGAGACTTTGCTATAAAAGTTTGTTATCCTCTGCATTAAATCGCACTCAGCACTCAGCATCCACTCCTAATGTGTGTGAGTTGTCTGTTTGCCATCTCCCCATCCTATTCCAGGTTCCTCTCCTAGGTATCCTCCGTCGTCCCGACAGAACCCCGTCCGCGGCATGGAGGTTCCTCAGAAAACTCCACATAGAGCTCCCCTATAACCCAGCAATCCCACTTTTGGGCATTTACCCAAATGATCACAAACAGGACCACACTAAAGCTACCAGCACAACTCTGTTTATTGCAGCATTATATACCATAGCTAAGATATGGAACCAACCCAGATGCCCCTCAGCAGATAAATGGATCAAGAAAATGTGGTATATATACACAATGGAATTCTATGCCTCCATCATAAAAAAATGACATTGCCCCATTTGTTAGGAAATGGAAAGACCTGGAAAAACATTATATAAAGTGAAGTAAGCCATTATATATTCTTGATGTGAACCACTTATCAAATATATACGTGCAATAACTTTATCCCATTCTGTGTTGCTTTTTTTGATACTGTTGATTGCAACCGTTGGTGCATTCTGATTTATGTTTTCCTATAATGAATGACCCTTCATTGATGTCAGTTTCCAGTATGTCTTCTGGTCCAGTAACTACGAACCATCATATTGATTTGCACTCCTGCTATGGTAACAGTGAAGTAAAGCTACATAATTATGCTCTGGTCACCTACCTACTGCCACTTTTTTATCTCTCTCCATTAGCTTTTTGTAAAGGCCTTAGGGCATATCCACAACATATTTGGTCCTTAAAAACCTGTAGAATTACAGGCCTTAAATTTAGTTTTAATGGAAATATGTGACGTCCAATTTCTTTTTTTTTCCTTTTTGTACATTTTTGGTTGTAAGAATACTGTACAAAGGGGTTACAGTTACGTGACAAGGTAATGAGTACATTTCCTATCAAGCATTTTTGCCTCCTCCGGGCAAATAAGATGAAAATTGAGAGCTTCATAATATAGAAGCACACCAAAACTCTAGGTATATATTTTTCTTCATATGAGTATTTAGAATTGTGTGATGCTAGAGATTTAACCTACTTGCAAGTTATTAATGAACTTGTCACACTTTAATGGATGCTAGACGATTTATGATGCTCTTGGGTCAGAGAGAAAAAGGACTTAATTTTTACAGTAATAGTGAAAGCCAGTGAGATATGTGTGTGTGTATATTTATATATTACAAGTGTAGCTCCCATCCCTCAGTGCCACTGAGTGAAGTAAAGATAGCCATGTAAAGCCTATACAAACAATGGGTTCTGAGTTTGAGCAAATTCGATCTTTCTAATGAGCAATAAGCATGCTTGAACTTTACTCTGGATAATGCCAATAGCTTAGAAAAAGCTTGCAAATATACTATGGAATATAGAGCAGCTAGTGTTCACTTGAAGATATGCAAACACTTGAGTCTGCCGTGGAATTGTTTTTTTTTTCTTTTGTTTCTTGAATGTTCCTAGCTACTAAGACCAATATATATTTCTCCTAATAAACGTTTAGATCCCCTTAAAAGGGAGGCATGACAATTTGTTGAGAATACTTATTATTTTTCTAGCCCTAAGCCCTCAGTCCTATCTAGAATACAATTCAACAAAATAAATAGATCGAATTCAAATTTAACACATCTAGAAGCTTTTTTCTTAGAGGCATTTCTTAATGTAGGTGTGGAAGAAATTAAGGAAAAAATAGGCCCACAAATATATATTATGAAGATATTCTATGTATTTTAACAGTAATAAAAGATTACATTTCTGTTTTTTAGTGTGTGAATATTTACAGAGTATGTACAGAGTGCCAACGTTTATGCCAGGGCCTATCATGGAATAGAATGTAGCAAATTTTCTCTATATTGTTTGTATATTTATAGAATTCACCTGTCTGACTTCTCTCCCATTTTGATAAAAAAAAGAACCTGTTTGATTGAAATACAATCATTATTTTTCTACCTTCAGGATTCCACACACTTTGCTGTCTACTTAATATAGAAAAGGTTCATGCATAACCCTCATCTTCAAGGAGCAATTTTCAGTATCCCAAGTAGCTTGTGTTTATCTCCCACCCCTTTCCTCCCAGCTGTCAATCTAGGTGAGTGATGGCTGAATTCTATAAGAAAGGAAAACTCAGATAATTCACAGGCATTCAGTTAGTATCTAATGGAAAATTCTTCACTTGGATTATATTATATCATCATCTTTGTGAGAACTCAGCTTCCTTATTTGGAAACTGAGCTGTTCAGTTAAAAGTGAGTAGATGAATCTTATTATTTAATATTTCATTTAACTGAAATTGGAAGAATTAATTTTTCAGACACTATTCACATTTAAGATTCATTAGCCACATATAGCCAGTGGCTAGTCTGTTAGACAATGCATATATAGAATATTTCCATTATCACAGATGTTTCTGTTAGAACTGTTTTAGAGCATGTTTTAGTTTGTTAAGGCATGGTCCATGTTCATAAACTATATATGCTCCGTAGGTGGTACTCAGACTGAAAATCCAACCAGAAAGGCTAGACACCCATGAAGTTAAGATATAGGTATAAATTGTTCTACATAGGCACACTTATTTGTGAGGAGGAAGAGGATCAAACAGTCAACGTCAGCAGAATCAACCCTCTCAACTCCAGGAAAGAATAGGTAAAAATTTTAGCAGTTCATTGCAGCTTTGCTTCTGTGATTGAAATTGACTGTGGTATTCTCAATGGTGATTTTGTTGGAAATATAAATGTGTAATTATCACATTAGCTCAGTGAAGAATTAGAGTTTGTGCTTTGTAAATGTAATTTGATATTTATATGTGACATTTCAATTTCTCCTGGTATCAATACACCACGAATATCTTTATATGTTTTCTGAGTTGTTTCTTTCGTTAATTTTGTTGTTCTTACAGCAGACATTTTAGAAATTAGTGGAAAAGTTAAGACTTTCTTGTGTTTTGCAATCCCATTATTTCTCCGTAAGCTTAACAAAAAATGAGAATCTAAGAACTATGTGAAGAAATTGTATCTCCATTCACCTGTTCACTTTCATTAATTACTGGACCAAAGGGAACTGGCTCCCCAGAATCTCACCTTCAGAATTCAAGAATGAGGTGGGAATAAGGCAAGGAAAGAGAGACATAGTAATTTGCACTGAAGTTACTTTGCTGTCACAATGAACACTTGTTCTCATGCAATCTTTTTGAATCCCACAGTTAGCTTTTTTGTGGTTTTTATTAGTATGACAAAGATGACTGACTTTCCCAGATTTACAGTTGGAAGTGTGTGGGACACATTCCTTTATCTATGGAATCTTCCTTAAAATTGTGCATCATTCACTCTGGGTCTCAGTGCCTTTTCCATCCTTGTCACAAGTATGTATTTCTACAAATGGAAACGTTGGTTCATCATTTGTCTTTAAATGATTAAATTATGTGGATTTGCTATAGAAGGAAGGTATTATGGGTAGGACCCTTTGGTCCATGTTGACATTTCTTTATGGAATTCTTTACGGTCCTTACTCATGGACTCATGTGTAAGTAATTCTCCCCATATTCCAGTATACTCCAGTAGAGTGGGGCAACGCATTAGAAATTTAAAACATGCCTATAACTCTTTTAAAGTATACTTTTAAATATAATGATATAAATAAAAGCTTTTGTTTTGTTTTTATTTTTAATTTTAATATTATTGTCAAGGTGATGTACAGAGGGGTTACAGTTACATAAGTAAGGTAGTGATAACATTTCTTATCTAACTTGTTACCCTCTCCCTTATTTTTCTTCCTCTTTCCTTCATTCTCTCAATCCCTCCAAAGTTGTACAGATCATTTCCAACATATTGTTACATTTGATTTTCTTTAATTAAATGTTTGTGATGTTCCCATCCTGGAACTCCACAATGTAAACACTGGAACACCACGGTTAGACCCTTCTGCCATGCATATATGCATATGCATATTTTCCTAAAATTTGGGGTCATATATTTGTTTGATTATTCATTTGTTTATTGCCCAAACTGGAGCTTGAATCCAGGGCCTACACACTGTTCTCTGCTTTTTTTTTTCCCACAACGCTAGCCACAGGCCCATTTCTGTCATTTTGGTGGTTAAATGGATATTCCTCTGGGGGCTGGCTTTGAACCGTAATACTCAAATCTCACCCTTGTGAGTAGGTAAGATACAGGTGTGATCCTACTTTGTAAGTTGACTTTTCATCTCATAATATCATTCATATATTTCCTATCCTTAGAAATTTCATACTGTTCTAAGAACATCACTTAGAATGATTGCTTGGGAGTCCAGTGTTTATAAATTCCATAATTAATTAAACTTTCCCTAACACTGAAAATTTTGTTGTCTCCAAAATATTAAATGCATCATTAAAGTTCATTTGGATTTTTCATTCTACTATTTATTTTTTATAAATAGATAAGTATCTGCTAGTTGTTAGAAAGAACCAAATACAAAATTTCTTGTTACATAATGATCTATCTTAACTTGGCTCATCTAAAACAGTATGTTACTCCTCCCCATAAAGTTTATATTTTTCCCAGCATGCAGTTCCAGTTTTGTAACTTTTACACACCTTACCCATTATAATGCTTTTGTCGAAAATCCCTCTTACTATCAACTAGTTTTTGTAAAAACATTTTCCATGTTATATCATTAATAGGAAAGCATATTTAACTAATACCAACTCAACGTCATCATTTCCACGTGTATCAGCATTTTAGCTTGGATCAGAACTTGATTTTAACAATATTTTATTTTAATGGAAGAATCAGAGTATCAAACGGAAGGCTCAGGGTTCTCTTATGAACAAATTTTATCATTCACTGCTTATTTTTGTTTTTGAATTTGAAAGTTAAAGATTACTAGCACACATATCCTCTGTTGTCACTGCATTTGATTCCAGTTCTCTACATCATGTATATACATTTTTCTAATTTGGGAAGGGGAAGGGAAACAACAAAATGCTGAAACAAGGATACATGTTGACCAATTGTAACAATGAGAAGTACAATAAACTATGTTGAAAACTAACTTCACAACTTCAGGGTAGGGGGAAGGAGGAGTTGGGGAAGTAAGGAGGGAAGGGAATGTAGGGGGAAAACAGAGGATGGGGTAACCATGCTCGACAGGAAATGTACTCATTAGCATGCTGTAACTGAACCCTGTAACCCCTCTACAGTTTCTTTACAATAAAAATATTTTTAAAAAGATTAACAGCTAATATTTCCATGGTTAACTTGCTATGCACCTTAAATGCTTCATATAGCTGAAAATGGGAAACCAAAAAGAAAGCAACTTTCTATATATATATAAATATATAGCTGTAATACTGAGATGCCAAATCCAGTGCCAAGTGCACAAGAACCCAGAGTACAGTCATTAATCTCTAGAATTCTGAGTTGTTTTTTTTTTCTTTTTTTTTTAATTTAATTTAATTTTATTTGTGAACATATTGTACAGAGGGGTTACAATTACATGGGCAGGATAATGCATACATTTCTTACCAAGAATTGCACCCTCCTCCTTTGGTTTACCCTTCACATATCTTCCCAGCCTCCCCCCTCACCCCCAATCCCAATCCTTCTCCTTCCCCCCACCCCCGCACCGACATTGTAAAGCTCATTTTGGACATGACAACTTGTACTTCTCATTGTTGCAACAGGTCAACCTGTATCCTTAAACAACTGGTTTTTCCCCATCTCCTCCACAAGTTATACTGACATCAAATATAGTGAAAGCAGGGGTTATACTGTGGGAGAGGGACATATAAAGCAACAAAGAGATCATCTTATAAATGCGTTAGAAACACATGCATGAAAGAAAAAAACATTAAAATACATATCTAAGGGTTCATTTTCCTGACCTCACATTATCTGACATATTCCGCTTGACTCATACATATACTAGATATTGCAAATATGGGAAACCATGGGACCTATGTTTCTTTGGGCCTGGCTTACTTCGCTTAATATAATTTTTTCCAAGTTTTTCCATTTCCTAACAAATGGGGCAATGTCATTCTTCCTCATGGAGGCATAGAATTCCATTGTGTATATATACCACAGTTTCTTGATCCATTCATCTGCTGAGGGACATCTGAGTTGGTTCCATATCTTAGCTATGGTAAATAATGCTGCAATAAACATTGTTGTGCTGGTAGCTTTAGTGTGGTCTTGTTTGTAAACATTTGGGTAAATGCCCAAAAGTGGGATTGCCAGGTCATAGGGGAGATCAATGTGAAGTCTTTTGAGGAACCTCCATACTGCTTTCCAAAGTGGTTGAACAAGTTTACGTTCCCACCAACAATAAAGTAAGGTTCCTTTCTGTCCACATCCCCTCCAGCATCTGTTGTTGTTAGAGTTCTTGATTTTTGCCGTTCTAACTGGAGTGAGGTGATATCTCAATGTTGTTTTGATTTGCATATCTTTTATGGCTAGGGATGTTGAACATTTCTTCATGTGTCTATTGGCCATCCTTCTTTCTTCTTCAGAGAAGCTTCTCTTTAAGTCTTTCGCCCACTTATTTATTGGGCAGTTGTTTCTTTGAGGATTTGTTGTTGGGTGGTTTAATTTTTTGAGTTCCAAGTATATTTTAGATATGAGACCCTTGTCCGTTGTACGGCTAGTAAAGATCTTCTCCCAATCGGTGGGCTTTCTATTGATCTTGCTAGCTATGTCATTTGCCCTGCAGAAGCTCTGCAACCTTATGCAATCCCATTTGTCCAACCTTTCTTTGATTTGTTGTGCTTCTGGGTCTCTATTCAGAAAATTTCGGCCTGAGCCAAGGAGACCTAGGGTTTCTCCTATTCCATCCTGTAATGTTTTCAGAGTGTCTGCTTTGAGTTCAAGGTCTTTGATCCATTTGGAGTTGATTCTGGTGCAGGGTGATATATAAGGATCTAGCTTTAGTTTTCTATATGTAGTTAACCAATTTTGCCAGCACCATTTACTGAAGAGGCTGTCTTTCTTCCATTCTATTGTTTTAGCTTCCTTATCGAAGATTAGATGGCTATAGGTCTGTAGGTTCATTTCTGGGTTTTCAATTCTATTCCATTGGTCCTGAGGTCTGTTCTTATGCCAATACCAAGCTGTTTTGATTACTATGGCTTTATAGTAGAGTTTTGAACTTGGTATTGATATTCCTCCAGCAGTGTTCTTTCCGTTGAGGAGCGTTTTTGCTATTCGGGGTCTTTTATTGTTCCATATGAATTTTTGGATTGCCTCTTCTATTTCCTTGAAGAATGAGGGTGGAATTTTGATAGGTAACGCATTGAATTTGTAGATAGCCTTGGGAAGTATTGCCATTTTCAGGATGATAATCTTGCCAATCCAGGAGCATGGGAGGTTTTGCCATTTTTAAGTTCTGTGTTGATTTCCTTTTTCAAGATTTTAAAGTTTTCATCATATAGGTCCTTCACTTCTTTAATTAAGTAAGTTCCTAGATATTTTATTTTTTGTGGGGCTATTACAAATGGAGTTGCTTTCCTAATTTCAGCCACACTTTTCTCATTGTTGGCATACAGAAAAGCCATTCATTTTTGGGGGTTATTTTTGTAACCTGCTACTTTGCCAAAGTTTTGAATTAGCTTGAGTAATTTGGGAGTGGAGTCTATGGGATTCTTTAAATACAAGATCATGTCATCTGCAAAGAGGGAGAGTTTTATTTCTTCTTTCCCTATTTGGATCCCCTTTATGTCTGCATCTTGTCTTATTGCTGTAGCTAGGCATTCTAATACTAGATTGAAGAGAAGTGGAGAGAGTGGGCATCCTTGTCTTGTTCCTGAGTTAAGAGGAAATGGCTTTAGTTTTTCACCATTGAGTATAATGCTGGCTGTAGGTTTGTCATATACAGCCTTTATTATATTGAGGAATGTTCCATGGATTCCTAATTTTTCCAAAACCTTCATCATAAAGGGGTGTTGGATGTTGTCGAATGCTTTTTCTGAATCTATTGAGATAACCATGTGGTTCTTATTCTTGCTCCTGTTGATGTGATGAATAATATTAATTGACTTGCGTATATTGAACCAGCTTTGCATCCCTGAAATGAATCCTGTTTGATCATGGTGTATGATTTTTTGGATGAATTGTTGAAGTCGATTGGCCAAAATTTTGCTGAGAAGTTTTGCATCAATGTTCATCAAAGAAATGGGTCTATAGTTCTCTTTCTTTGATGAGTCCCTGCCTGGTTTTGGGATGAGGGTTATGATGGCTTCATAGAATGTGTTCGGTAGTGAGCTTTCTCTTTCAATTTCATTGAAGAGTTAGAGGAGTATTGGTGTGAGCTCTGCTTTGAAGGCCTTGTAAAATTCCGCTGTAAAACCATCTGGTCCTGGACTTTTCTTAGCTGGGAGGTCGCTTATTGCTGTTTCTATTTCAATGCTTGATATGGGCCTGTTAAGCTGGTTTAACTCATCTTGGTTTAGTTTTGGCATGTCAATATTTGCTAAGAAAAGGTCCATTTCTGTCAAGTTCTCAAATTTATTAGCATAAAGGTTTTAGAAGTATTCCCTTATAATGTTCTGAATCTTGGTTGTTTCCGTGGTGATGTTTCCATTCTCATCTCTGAGTTTATTAATTTGGGTGTGTTCTCTCCTTTTTCTGATAAGGTTTGCTAAGGGTCTGTCAATTTTGTTAAGTTTTTCGAAGAACCAACTCTTTGTTTTGTTGATTCTTTCTATAGTTTTGTTGGATTCTAATTCATTTAATTCTGATTTAATTTTGATTATTTCTTTCTGTCTACTGGATTGGGGTTTATCTTGCTGCTCTTTTTCAAGGAGGTTTGCATGTGTCATTAAATTGTTAGTTTCAGATCTCTCCAATTTGTTGATGTAGGAGCTCAGAGCTATAAACTTGCCTCTGATTACTGCCTTTGCTGTGTCCCAGAGGAGCTGGTAATTTGTGTGTTCATTTTTGTTGAATAGCATGAACATTTGAATTTCCTTTCTAATCTCTTCCATGACCCACTCATGATTCAGCAGTGTGTTGTTCAGCCTCCATGTGATACCGGACTTTCTTTGGTGGCTTTTGATGTTGAGTTCTAGTTTTATTCCCTTGTGGTCAGAGAGAATGCAAGGTATAACCTCAATGTTTCTGAATTTAGACAAGTTTGCTTTGTGGCCTATTATGTGGTCTATTTTAGAAAATGTTCCATGTGCTGCTGAGAAGAACATGTATGCTAATGCTGCTGGGTGAAATGTTCGGTAAATGTCTGTTAAGTCTAGTTGATCTATGCAGCTGTTTAGATCTGCGGTTTCTCTGTTGAGTTTTTGCCGAGTTGATCTATCTAGTGGTGAGAGTGGTGTGTTAAAATCCCCAACAATTAATGTCTTTGGATCTATATGGGATTTGAGGGAACGTAGTGTTTCTTTGATAAATTTGGGTGCTCCATTGTTTGGCGAATAGATATTTAGAATTGTAATATCCTCCTGAAGGAGAGATCCTTTAATTAGTATGTAGCGACCTTCTTTATCTCTTCTCACGAATTTTAATTTGAAGTCTATTTTATCTGATATTAGGATTGCAACTCCCGACTGTTTATGAGGGCCGTTTGCTTGGTAGATTTTGTTCCAGCCTTTAACATTGAAAATGTGTTTGTTTTTACGGGCAAGATGTGACTCCTGCAGGCAGCAGATAGAAGGGTCTTGTTTTTTAATCCAACTAGACAGTCTATGTCCCTTAATTGGAGAGTTCAGTCCGTTAACGTTAAGAGATAGGACTGAGAGGTATTTGGGAGTTCCTGCCATGTTATCCACCTTCTTGGGGGCTGCGAAAACTGGGTTCTTCCTAAGGTTCTTGGATTCTCAGATTGGTTGCAGTTTCTTGGGCTTTGTTGCGGTGTGGTGGTATTCTATGTGTAGGACATCTTTAAGAATCTTTTGTAGGGCTGGTTTGGTGGACATGTATTGTTTCAATTTTTCTTTGCTATGGAAGGTTTTTATTTGGCCTTCAGTTATGAAAGAGAGTTTAGCTGGGTACAGTATTCTTGGTTGATAGTTGTTTGTTTTTAGGGCATGGCATACATCATTCCAGGCTCTTCTTTCTTTGATGTCTCTGCTGAGAAATCTGAGGTAATTCTAACTGGTTTCCCTTTATAGGTGATTAACCTTTTCTCCTTGACAGCTTTAAGGATCTTTTCCTTGGTCTGGGTTGATCCTGTGTGGATTATAATGTGACGGTGGGATGTCCTATTCTGGTCTGGTCTATTTGGGGTTCTAAAAGCTTCTTGTATCTGAATAGGCCTATCTTTTTGTATGTTTGGGAAGTTCTCTGCTAGGATCCAGTTAAACAATTTCCTAGACCATTAACTTCTGTTTCTAGGTTCTCCTCTACACCCATTATCCTTAGATTAGGCCTTCTGATGGTGTCTTCCAGGTGTTGGATAGACCTATCATATTTCTTGGACTTGTTTTGGATGGTTGTATGTTCTTTCTCTATAATATCTAGGCTGTCTTCAATCCCTGAGATTCGATCTTCTGCATGGTCTAACCTGCTGTCAAGACTCTCTACTTTGTTTTTTATATCTTTTCCTTCTAATTGGTCAGCTTTGATGGCTTCAAGTTCTTTGTTGAACCTCTGTTTTAGGTCTTGTATGAATTTCTTTACTTCCTTAATTTGGTGTTCAGTGTTTGTTCTCAAATCACGTAGTTGATTGGTTACAGTTTCTTTGGACTCCCATTCGTTCTGTTGGTTTCCTTTCAGCATTCCCTTTGTGGTCTCCCTGACTTCCTTCAGCTCTTTGTTAATGGATTCCATGAATGCCTTTAGTGATCTTTGTGTATTCTCTACCTGGTCTCTCAAATCCTGAATTACTCTTTGATTAGCTTCCTCCCGTCTGTGGGATTCCTGCAGTTCTCTTTCCTCCCATTCGTGGGATTCCTGCAGTTCTCTTTGGGTGTTCTCAGCCTGCTCACGCCATTCCTCCCTTTCTCTTTGAGTATTCTCAAGTTGTTCACGCAAATCCTGTATCAGTTTTTGAGTAGCTTCCTCACACTTATGATATTCCTCTATAAACTTCTGGGATGCCTCCTCTCTCTCCCTATCATGCTCATACAGTGTCCTTTGTACATTGTCAAACTTCACATTTATCATGTTTGCTAGTAGTGTTTGTAGAGCTATTTGGGAACTCTCCTCTGGGTTATTCTTTATCTTTTCTAATCCCTGATTATCAAGATTGGGAATTGAGATACCCGAATTTGCCATTTTTCTTGTGTTTTTCCGGCTTACTCTGCCCATTTGAGATGAAGATAGCACCAGTTTTGTGCTAGAACACTATCTTAAGGCAACCATCAACCAAAGTTTGCATTTGTACAGTCAATAGTCTACAGATACAATCTAGTTCAACATATACATCTATTCAACATCAAACAACTATATGTTAAAGGACTTCGAACCGCAGAAAAGAATTTGGAAAACCAGAAATTATTAGGATTAGGGAGAGATGTGGATAAAAAATAGGAATAGATTGGTGTGGGGAGGCACAGGGAGAGTTAACTATGTCCTAATCACAATGCAGGAAATGGGTTGGGTAGGATGCAAGTAGACAGAGAGAGAAAAAGAAGAAAGGGAAAGGGAAATGAAAAGAGACCAGAAAAAAATAGAAACGTAAAAATTAATATTATTATGGAGATTAACAGACCATGTATTTAGAGAGGAATGTCAGTAAAGAGAAGGAAGGGACGTAGAGGAGAAGTGAAAACCTTAAAAAAATGCTTAAAATATTATATAGGTATAAAGAGGTAGTACTGCTATTAAGGAATTTAAGTCTGGGAGGTTTTGAATTGAGTAATAAATTTGTGGATTAAGTGTGTACACAATGGGAGATAGGGTATACTGGTTAACTACAGTTTATCTGAGGATGTGCAGGACAAGAGTTAAGTCACGTAAAGATGATCAAAAGAGAGTATAAGGTGCAAAGGATAAGAAAGGGAGAAAAAAGATCAGAAATTCAGTAGAGCTAGACAAAAAAACAAAAAACAAAAAGATAGTTAAGAAAGAAAGAAAAAGAGAAAGAAGACAAGAAAAGAAAGGAAAACGCACATTCACGTATTCCTAAAATAAAAATTATAAGAGGAAAAAAACGTTACTGGAAAACAATTATTTTTTCAAAAATGGCAAATATTAAAGATTAATAAAATTTTTAGAAAAGGAAAAAAAAATTATATATATAACGTACCAAAAAAAAGAACAAAAAGAAAAACAAAAAAAAAAAGAAAGAAAAGAAGAAGAGAAAAAAAAAGTTCTTTGATTTTTTTTTTATTTTTTTGGGATGGGTGGAAAGAATCCTGTATCTCCCTTTTGTCTGTAACCAGCCTCTTGGTGAAGTCTCTGGTCATCTTGAGGTCCTGTGGCTTGATTGGTTTCTTAAATCAGTTTGTTTGAACAGGGAGAAAAATGCTCCGCTTTACCCAAGATTTTGAGATCCCCCTCCCAGATTAGTTTAATGGAGGGTGAACTGCTTTGAGAGTCACAAAAGAGGGGGATGCAGTAGTGAGGCCTTTCAACAATCAGTAGCTTTTCCCTGGGGCTATTTTGTGAAAAAACTCACAGAGCCCAGCCTGGAGCCATTCTCAGGGTTTCTGTTTTTCAATTGATTGTTGAGGCTGCTAGAGGGAGGGGCAGCCTCTGGCTCTGGTTACCCAGTGAGGAAAGCCACTCTAATGGCTGGCGCCTGAGCTGGGTGACTTTTCCCTGGATGGAGCTGAGTCTGGCAGGTCACTTCGCCGTTAAGTTCTTGTGACCTGCTAAATGACTCTTTTTATTCCAAGGCCTGAGTTGGAGCTGGCAGCTCCTCCGAGCTTTGTCAGTATCCAAGATGGAGATCACCGGTGCTGGGGGGGAGGGGTGGCCTTCCCTCCTCTGCTCCCTGAGAAGGAGTGAGGACGTCGGGCTTCTACTCACACTGAGTCTTGGATCCTGGGTCGTCTCTGGACTGCAAACTGCAGGATGAAGATGTCCGCTCCTTGTCGGTTCTTGCTGGTGTTGAGTAGAATCCACTCGCCTGCTGCGTCTGGCTCCTTCGTCCTGGACTCTCTGTGTGAGCCCTCAGGTATGGCTCCGGCAGAGGTGGGCGCCGCGACCTTGCCGCCGCCGCCACAGCGGGTGCTGGCAAGTGCTCAGATGTGTCTCCTTGCCTTGGTTTCCCCTCTCTTGTCTAACTCTGTCCTGTGATGGCACACTTGGTGTGATTCTCTGGCTTAGGACTGTTCACTGGAAGTCTAAAACTGCTTTCTATGCGAGAGCTTGTTCAGATTCCAGCTTCTCCTCCGCCATCTTCCCGGAACTCCCCCTGAGTTGTTTTCTTTGGCTGGAATTCTCTTTAGTGTATTATGCATAATATGCAGAAATGTCCTGAAAAAATATTCATGGATAAAAACAATTCTACACGATCAGGAAAATTTGCACCATGTGAAAAAGTGGAAAATCATACGAGAAAAATTCTATTCCTGTTTATATAAAAGCTATGATTGGACATGGATCTACCAGTAGACTGAAGAAGAGAAACAATTATTTAAGTGAGTTGTTATTATAAATGTAATAGTATAATGATATACATGGTAAAATAAAACCTGATGATGAGCCATGAACTCTGCCTGGGGAGTTCAAGAAAATCCTTATTGCTCAGTATCTTGATACATAGGAAGGGAGAAACAAATATTCTGTATAATGAAGAAAATCTTATGAAGTTCAGTAATCTCTAAATATTATGATCAAGGAATGTAATGTATCAGGAACAAGGTACCAGTTAATTGAAGAGTGAAATTGGAGCAATTGAAATGACCATATTGCTTGGAATTATGGAACTTGCTTAATATACACAGGGGCCTGGGTTCAATCCCCAGCACTAAAAAGGAAGAAAGGAAAGAAAACAAGAAAAATTTGCAAGGTGGGGTCTATAGTTCTCTTTCTTTGATGTGTCCCTGCCTGGTTTTGGGATGAGGGTTATGATGGCTTCATAGAATGAGTTCGGTTGTGAACTTTCTCGTTCAATTTCATTGAAGAGTTGGAGGAGTATTTGTGTGAACTGTGCTTTGAATGCCTTGTAGAATTCTGCTGTAAAACCATCTGGTCCTGGGCTTTTCTTAGATGGGAGGACTCTAATTGCTGTTTCTATGTCAATACTTGATATGGGCCTGTTAAAATGATTTAACTCATCTTGGTTTAGTTTCAGCATGTCAATATTTGCCAGGAAAAGGTCCATTTCTGCCAAGTTCTCAAATTTATTAGTATAAAGTTTTGAGAAGTATTCCCTTATAATGTTCTGAATCTTGGTTGTTTCTCCGGTGATGTTTCTATTCTAATCTCTGAGTTTATTTTTTTGGGTTGTTCTCTTCTTTTTCTGATAAGGTTTGCTAAGGGTCTGTCAATTTTGTTAATTTTTTTTAGAAGAACCAACTCTTTTATTGTTGATACTTTCTATGGTTTTTTTGTGGATTCTATTTCATTTAATTCTGATTTAATTTTAATTATTTCTTTCCTTCTACTGGATTGGGGTTTATCTTGCTGCTCTTATTTAAGGAGGGTCAGGTACCTTATTAAACTGTTGGTTTCAGATCTTTCCACTTTGATGATGTAGGAACTCAGAGCTATAAAATTGCCCCTGAGTACTGCCTTTGCTGTGTCCCAGAGGAGCTGGTAATTTGTGTGTTCATTTTTGTTGAATATCATGAACATTTGAATGTCCTTTCCAATATCTTCCATGACCCACTCGTGATTCAGCAGTGTGTTGTTCAGCCTCCATGTGTTACAGGACTTTCTTTGGTGGCTTTTGTTGGTGAGTTCTAATTTTATTCCCTTGTAGTCTGAGAGGTATAAGTTCAATGCTTTTGAATTTGGACAAGTTTGCTTTGTGGCCTAAAATGTGGACTATTTTGAAAAATGTTCCATGTGTTGCTGAGAAAAACCTGTATTCTTATGCTGCTGGGTGAAATATTCAGTAGATGTCTGTTAAAACTGGTTGATCTATGCAGTTGATTAAATCTGCGATTTCTCGAGTTGATCTCTCTAGTGGGGAAATTGGTGTGTTAAAGTCCCCAACAATTAATGTCTTTGGATCTATGTGGGATATGAGGAAAAGTAGTGTTTCTTGGATAAATTTGGGTGCTCCTTTGTTTGGTGAATAGGTATTTACAATTGTAATATTCTCATGGAGGAGAGATTCCTTAATTATTAGTATGTAGTGACCTTCTTTATCACTTCTTACTAATTTTAATTTCAAGTCTATTTTACCTGATATTAGGATTGCAACTGCCGCCTGTTTATGGGGGCTGTTTGCTTTGGTTCCAGCCTTTCATGTTGAAAATGTTGTTTTTATGGGCAAGATGTGACTCCTGAAGGGAATAGATAGAAGGATCTTGCTTTTTAATCCATCTGGGCAGTCTATGTTGCTTAATTGGAGAGTTAAGTCCATTAATGTTGACAGATAGGACTGAGAGGTATTTGGGAGTTTCTGCCATTTTGTGCACCTTCTTGGGGGCTGCAGCAACTGGGTTCCTCCTATGGTTCTTGGATGCTCAGTTTGGGTGTAATTTCTTGGCCTTTATTGCGGTATTGTTGGTTTTCTCTGTGTAGAAAATCATTAAGAATCTTTTGTAGGGCTGGTTTCATGGATATATATTGTTTCAGTTGTTCTTTGGTATGGAAGGTTTTTAGTTTACCTTCGGTTATGAAGGAGAGTAAGCTGGGTACAGTATTCTTGGTTGATAGTTGTTTGTCTGTAGTGCATGGCATACATCATTCCAGGTTCTTCTTGCTTTGTCTTTGATGAGAAATTTGAGGTGATTCTAATTGGTTTCCCCTTATAGGTGATTCATCTTTTCTCCTTGACAGCTTTAAGGATCTTTTCATTGGTCTGAATTGATCCATTGTGGATTATAATGTGACATTGGGATGTCCTATTCTGGTCTGGTCTATTTGGAGTCCTAAAACTTATTGTATCTGAATAGGTCTATCTTTTTTCATGTTTGGGAAGTTCTCTGCTAGGATCCTGTTAAACAAATTTCCTAGACCATTAACTTGTTTTTAAGTGCTCCTCTACACCCATTATCCTCAGATTAGGCCTTCTGATGGTGTCTTCCAAATGTTGAATAGATCTATAATATTTCTTGGATTTGTCTTGGATGTTTATATGTTTTTTCTCTATAATATCCATGCTGTCTTCAATCCTGGAGATTCAATCTTCTGCAAGTTCTAACACACTATCAAGACTTTCTTCTTTGTTTTTTTTTCTTTTATTTCTAATTGGTCAGCTTTGATGGCTTCAAATTCTTTGTTGAAGCTTTGTTTTAGATCTTTTATGGACTTCTTTACTTCCTTAATTCGGTGTTCAGTGTTTATTCTCAAATCACTTAGTTGATTGGTTATGGTTTCCTTGGACTCCCATTCCTTCTTCTGGCTTAGATTCAGTATTCCCTTTGTGGACTCCTTTATTTCACCACTTATGGATTCCATGAGTGCCTTAATTATCTTTGTGTATTCTCATTCTGGTCTCTCAATTCCTGGTCTCTTTGATTAGCTTCCTCCCATTCATGTGATTCCTGTAGCTCTCTTTGACTGATCTCAGCCTGCTCACACCATTCCTTTATTTCTATTTGAGTGCTCTCAAGCTGCTCACGCAATTCTGTATCAATCTTTGAGTAGCTTCCTCATGCTCCTGATATTCCTGTATTGGCCTTTTTTTTGCCTCCTCTCTCTCCCTATCATGCTCATACTGAGTCCTTTGCAGGTTTTCAATCTTTTCATTTACCATGTTTACCAGTAGTGTTTGTAGAGCTTTTTGGGAACTCTCCTCTGGATTATTATCTGTTCTGTCTACGGATTATCATGAGTAGGAGTTGAGATACCCAGACTTGCCATTTTTCTTGTGTTTTTCCTGCTTGCTCTGCCCATTTGGGATGAAAGTAACACCTGTTTTGTGCTAGATCACTATCTTAAGGTAAGCATCAACCAACGTCTGTAGTTGCTCAGTCAAAGTCTGCAGATACACTCTAGTTCAACGGATATATCTATTCAACATCAAACAACTATGTATTAATGGGTTATGAAACACAAAGAAGATTTTGGCAAACCAGAAATTATTAGGTTTGGAGAGATGTGGGTAAAAATAGGGATAGAAGGATATGGAAAGGCAGAGGGTGAGTTAACTTAACTAATTGTTAATCTCAAAGTGGGAACTAGGTTGGATAGAATGATAGTAGAGACATAGAGAAAAGAAAAGAAGATAAAAGAGACAAAAATAGAAGAAAAAATATTAAAAATTAAAAAGTGAAACACTTAAAAACTTAAAAATTATTCAAATTTAAAAATGTAATATTCAGAGAAGAATGTGGATAGGATAAGATAAGGGTAGGGATGAAAAGGAGATGTGGGATACTAAAAATGCTTAAAATATTATATAGATATAAAGATGTAGTACTATTATTAAGTAATTTAAGTCTAAAAGGTTTTAAATTGAGTAATACATTTCTGGATTAAATGTGTACACAATGGGGGATAAGATCTAATAATCAACTACGCGTATATCTGAGGATGAGCAGAAGAGCAATTAAGTCATGCAAAGAATAAAAGAGAAGAAAAGGTTCAAAGAATGAGAAGGAAAGAAAAAAGATCCAAAGGTCAGTAGCGCTAAATGAAAAAGAAAAAAAAAAAGAAAAAAAGCACACACTTTTCCCCATAAAATAAAAATTATAAGAGGAAGAAAAAAGTTAATAGAAAACAATTTTTTTCAAAAAAAAGTTCAATATTAAAAATTTTTAAAAAGTTTTAGAAAAAAAATTTTTAATAAAAGGTACAAAAAAGTTCTTTGATTTTTTTTTTTTGGGGGGGGATGGGAAGATCCTATATCTTCCTTGTGTCCTTAACCTGTCTCTAGTTGGAGTCTCTGGTCTGCTTGTGGTATTTGAATTTGCTGTGGCTTGGTTGGTTTTTTTTTTAAGTCGGTTATTATGAGCAGGCAGAAAAATGCTCTGCTTACCCAGGATTTTTTGATCCTTCTCCCAGAGGGAGATCTGCTTTGAGTATCACAAAAGAGGGAGATGGCTGTTTCCTCTACTTTAGAGATACTGTGTTGAGGCTAGGTTCTGGGTAGAGTTGAGGCTTTTCAGCAAATAGTAGCTTTTCCCTGAGGGGCTAGCTTCTGAGTCACTCACAGAGCCCAGCCAGGAGCCTTTTTCAGGATTTATGTTTACTGTATTTCAATTGATTTTCAAGGCTGCTGTAGAGAAGGACAGCCTCTGTCTCTGTGTAATCAGTGAAGAAATCCACTCCTGGGGCTTGCACCCCGTTATGGATGACTTTTCCCTGGGTGGAGCTGAGCCTAGCAGGTCAGATTAGGTTCCTGTGAGCTACTAAATTACTCTTGTTTCCTTCCAATGCCTGAGTTAGAGCTAGCTGCTCAGCCAGGCCTTTGTCAGTATCAAAGATGGAGATCTCTGGTAGTGGCGAGGGGAGGGGTGGTCTTCCTTCCTCTGAACCTGAGAAGGAGTGAGGATGTCAGGCTTCTACTCATGCCGGAATCTTGGTTCCTGTGATGTCTCTGGTTGGCGAGCAAACTGCAGGATGAAGATGTCTGTTCCTTGTCAGTTCTTGCTGGTGTTGAGTAGAATCCGCTCACCTGCCGCCTCAAGGGCCTTTGTCCGGGCCTCTCTATTTTGCCGGTATGGTGGCTACATCTGCCACTGCTGCCGCCTCAGCAGCTGCCACCTCAGCTACAGCAGCTGGCAAGTGCTCAGATCTGTCTCCTTGCCTGGATTTTCCCTCTCTGGCCTAACTCTCTGTTCTGTGATGGCACACTTGGTGTGATTATCTGGCTTAGGACTATTCACTGGAACAAAAACTGCTTTCTATGTGAGAGCTTGTTTAGCCTCCAGCTTCTCCTCCGCCATTATCCCAGAACTCCCTCTGAAACCGTTATTCAACTATTTTTTTTATTTCAAAGATAGGCTGTCTATTTTTCGAAAAGTTTCCTAGCATAAAATAACTAATATTTCAATAGAAAGTACAGTTTATTAATTTCAAGGGAATTTTAGATATATGCATGATATTGTGATAACGTTTCTAGTATATTACTTGAAAAAATTCTGTTCAAACTCTTAAATATTCGTGTGTAATGACAGGGAGAGAGGAAGATAATTCATACTGGTTAGGAATTTGCAATGCCTCAAAAATCTATTGAATAATTTGTTATAAGCACATAGTCAAGCTACCTGATATGGCTTAGTTTTTTTTTGTTTTTTATTTATTCAAAATTTTAACATGTATGCATGCACAGTGGTAACATTAAAATTATTAATCATAATACAAATATTGCAAAATCATAGATAGGTATCATACATTCAATATTTAGCACTTATGATTCTAATAATAATTTTTATGAAGATGATGATGACCACAGAGTAGCCTGATAATGACAAGGTAGTGAATCAAAAGGAAAAATTTTTAGACATCTTTTAAGCCAGATTTCCCACATTGAATACATAGTACTAAAAAGCATCGGATTAATACAATAAGAATAATAAGAGGAGAGTCTCAATATCAAGAAATACAATCACATAAACAGGTGAGACAGTAAAAACCCTAATGTTATTCTTTCAGTCTCTCTAAATATACTCACATTTCTTGGTACTATTGTTTTCTTATAAATAAAATCGCTTATTTGCACATGTTGATTATCCCACATAGATAAAATATAATAAGCTGAGTGCTTTCTGTTACAGTAAATCATCTTGTTTGTTCTAGACTTAGGAATTTAGGAGAAAGCCTTTAACTACCCACATAGCCGTTGGCTTAGTTATATATCCCTAGAAGTTAACAACACATGCCTCAAGAAGCATACTTCACTCATTAGGCTGAAATCCATGATCAGTTTTAGTTTCCATCCAGTTAACTGGAGAAAATCTATGTATAAATTTATTAAGAACTCTTGGCAACAAATAAAGCAATAAGAAAAATTTTGATGGACTAAGATGTAGTTTTCAACTTAGTGTGATTAGTTCAAATACCATTCTCATTAAGACACTATTCAATAACCAATGTTTTCCAATGACATATTCTTCAATATAGCTGTAAACACATGACACAATTACATAATACCACTTAAATATCTGGAGTTACATTAAAAGGACACGGTCCTTAGAGCCAGGAGGAAAATTTATTTTTATTTCTGCATGAAAAAATTTGTGACTTTATACCAACAAACTGAATTTGACACTTTCCTTATTTGTAAGCTAAGGGGGAAAATGTAAGGACTCTTCACTTTTCTTTTTTTTTTTTTTTTTTGCTCTATAAGCCAACAAATATATTCTTCAATATCTCTGGTAGATTACATCCATTTACAGATGAGAAATGTAAGGCCAGTAGTCAATGTAATGAGTAAATAATGATACTAGAATTTGTGTCTGAGCCCTTCACTCTGTGTGCTTACAAGCAGAAGTAATTTGGTGATGGAAAGGGCCAATAAGAAAAGACTATGGGGAAAAACATACTTTGTAAAAGGTTGCTTAAATCTAGGTGACCAGTGATGATTACATGAAACAGGCTGGTGTTAGGGGCATATAAAGGAGTACATAGAAATCATATTAGTGACAGAAACTCAGAAAATCTTGATCATTCATCTTAACTAATGGGTGAGAGCAGAAGGGTAAGAAGAAATCTAGTGTTCTACATCTCTGGCCAGGCAACTGTGTTAGTGATATTCTTGGTGATAGGGATTGCAGGTGGAAATGATGGATTTAGGGAGAAAAAAACTCTGATAGTTGTAAAGTTTATATGAAAAAGAATAATAAAATTGGGGGCATTATTATAGGGAAGAGTTAAGGGAAAGTTCTGACACAGTTCTGAACAATGTGAGTACCATTGTGGACAAGATTGGAAGAATGAGATAAATAAGGAAACAAGAAAGTAATAAACTCAGATGTACAGAAGTAAATAAAGGAAAGAATTTGTAGGAAGAAAAGGTCAAAACTGTTACAGAGATATTGAAGGAAATATGCTATTTGGATTTGAAAACTAAAAAGGTATAGACACGTTCAATAAGAACAGTGTTTTGGTGATATCTCCATGATGAAATAACCCTGTCATTCAAACTGTCACAAATTCTTATATGTAGGAAGTGCTCTGATAAACTTCAAGCTTTTATTGAATGGAAGAGTTCAGACATTACCCTCATCACTAGGATTAAATTTCTAAAAAGATAAGGCATTATGCTTTAATGCCTTTCTTTCATTTTCTCTTACACATTGGCAAGTAGGGAAGGATTCTTATGTAACAATAATACAATGTTGACTTGTAATCACACAACTTCTAGGATATAGTGTTAATTCAGATATTTACTAATTAGCTCTAAAGTTTATGGATATTTATATTTCTCCTGGGTAAACTAATGAGCTCCAAGAAAATTGTACACCCTCTAATGTTGGCATAGGGTTATACTGTGGAACTTTCCCGTTCAGATAGGGAGTACTACCCTATTGTTTAACATGGAGAACGTACCCTCATACATAGACCGTGTGTGTGCAAACCAGAAGTGGTACTTGAACAAGGGAAAACATGGGACCTATGTTTCTTTGGGGCTGGATTACTTCACTTAATATAATTTTTTCTAAGTCTTTCCATTTCCTAACAAATGGAGCATTGTTATTCTTTCTGATGGAGGCAAAGAATTCCTTTGTGTATATATACAACATTTTCTTGATCCATTCATCTACTCAATGGCATCTGGATTGGTTCCATATCTTAGCTCTGGTAAATAATGCTGTAATAAACATAGTTGTGCTGGAAGATTTAGTATGGTCTTGTTTGTGATCATTTGGGTAAATGCCCCAAAGTGGGATTGCTGGGTCATAGGAGAGCTCTAGGAGTTTATTGAGGAACATCCATACAACTTTCCAAAGTGGTTGAACAAGTTTACACTCCCAATAACAATAAAGTAAGGTTCCCTTCTGGCCACATCCACTCTAGCATCTGTTATTATTTTTCTTGCCTATGGCCATTCTAACTGGGGTGAGGTGGTATCTCCATGTGGTTTTGATTTGCATTTCTCTTATGGCTGTTGAGGTCAGGCATTTCTTCATGTGTCTATTGGCAATCCTTCTTTCCTCTTCACAGAATTTTCTCCGTAATCTTTAGCCCTCTTATTTTTATTTATGTATTTATTTTTATTTTGAAAATATTGTACAGAGGAGTTAAAATTACATGGGCAAGATAAAGAGTACATTTCTTATCAAGAATTTTAGCCTCCTCCTTTGTTTACCCTTCCCATCCCTTCCCATCCTCCCCCGACCCCCAATCCTCCTCGAACCCCCCATGAAAGTTGTAAAGTTCATTTTCCACATAACGACTTGTACATCTCATTGTTGCAATGTAACCCACTTATGTATTGGGCAGTTGTTTCTTTGAGGATTTGTTGTTGGGGGATTTAATGTTTTGAGTTCCAGGTATAGTTCACACATTGTATGGCTAGTGAATATGTTCTCCCAATAAGTAGGCTTTCTATTGATCTTGCTAGCTATATCCTTTGCCATGCAGAAGCTCTGCAACTTAATGCAATCCCATTTTTCCAAATTTTCTTTGATTTGTTTTATTTCTGTAATGATTTCAGACCTGCAATGTTTTCAGAGTGTCTGCTTTGACTCCGAGGTCCTTGATCCATTTGGATTTGATTCTGGTGCAGGATGACATTATGGATCTATTTTTGATTTTCTACAATTGATTAACCAATTTTGCCAGCATCATTTACTGAAGAGGCTGTCTTTCTTCCATTCTATTTTTTTAGTTCCCTTATCAAATATTAGATGACTATAGGTCTGTGGGTTTATTTCTGGGTTTTCAATTCTATTCCATTGGTCCTGAGGTCTGTTCTTGTGCCAGTGCCAAGCTGTTTTGATTACAATGGTTTTGTAGTAGTGTTTGAAATTTGGTATTGATATTCCTCCAGCACTGTTCTTTCTATTAAGGATAGTTTTTGCTATTCGGGGTCTTTTATTGTTCCATATGAATTTTTGGATTGCCTTTTCTATTTCCTTGAAGAATGATGTTGGAATATTGATAGGTATCACATTGAATTTTAGATAGCCTTGGGAAGTTTTGCCATTTTCACGATGTTGATCCTTCCAATACAGGAGCATGGGAGATTTTTTTTTTGCCACTTTCTAAGTTCTGTTTTGATTTCCTTTTTCAAGTTTTTAAAGTTTTCATCATAGAGATCCTCCACTTCTTTGGGTATGTTAATTTCTAGGTATTTTATTTTTTGTGGGGCTATGACAAATAGAGTTGTTTTCTGGTTTTCAGCATGCTTTTCTCATTGTTGGCATACAGAAAAGCCATTGATTTTTGAGGGTTAAATTTATACCCTGCTACTTTACCAATATTTTGAATCAGTTTGAGTAATTTGAGAGTGGAGTCCGTGGGATTCTTTAAATACAAGATCATGTCATCTGCAAAGAGGGAGAGTTTTACTTCTTCTTTCCCTATTTGGATCCCTCTAATGTTTTCATCTGGTTTTATGGTTTAACTAGGCATTTAATTCTAAATTGAAGAGAAGTGGAGACATTGGACATCCTTGTCTCGTTCCTGAGTTAAGAGGAAATGGCTTTAGTTTTTCACCATTAAGTATAATGTTGGCTGTAGGTTTGTCATATAGAGCCTTTGTTGTACTGAGGAATGTTCCCTGGATTCCTAATCTTTGCAGAAGTGGTGTTGGATCTTGTCAAATCCTTTTTCTGAATCTATTGAGATAACCATGTGGTTCTTGTCCTTGCTCTTTTTGATGTGATGAATTATATTAATTGATTTGTGTATATTGAACCAACTTTGCATGAAATGAATCCTGAAATGAATCCTGTTTGATCGAGTTGTATGATTTTTTGGATGAATTGTTGAAGTCGATTGGCCAAAAGTCTGTTGAGAATTCCTGCATTAATGATCATCCAAGAAATGGGTCTATAGTTATCTTTCTTTGAAGACTCACTGCCTGGTTTTGGGATGAGGGTTATGATGGCTTCATAGAATTAGTTCGGTAGTGAACTTTCTCTTTCAATTTCATTGAAGATTTGGAGGAGTATTGGTGTGAGCTCTTCTTTGAAGGCCTTGTAGAATTCCACTGTAAATCCATCGGGATCTGGGCTTTCCTTAGATGGGAAGACTCTTACTGCTGTTTATATTTCAATGTTGGATATGGGCCTGTTAAGATGGTTTAACTCATCTGGGTTTAGTTTCTGCATGTCAATATTTGCTAGGAAAAGGTCCATTTCTGCCAAGTTCTCAAACTTATTAGCATAAAGTTTTGAGAATATTCCCTTATAATGTTCTGAATCTTGGTTGTTTCTGTGGTGATGTGTCCATTCTCATCTCTGAGTTTATTTATTTGGGTTGTTCTCTTCTTTTTCTGGTAAGATTTGCTAAAGTTCTGTCAATTTTGTTAATTTTATCGATGAATCAACTCTTTCTTTTGTTGATTCTTTCTATGGTATTTTTGGATTCTAATTCTTTAATTCTGATTTAATATAGATCATTTCTTTCCATCTACTGGATTATTCAAGGAGACTCTCAGATGTCTCATTAAATTGTTGATTTCAGATATCTACAAGTTGTTTGTGTTGGAACTCAGGGCTATAAACTTGTCTCTAAGTACTGCCTTTGCTGTGTCCCAGAGTAGGTGGTAATTTGTGTGTTCATCTTTGCTGAATATCATGAATATTTGAATTTCTTTGTAATGTCTTTCATGACCCACTGGTCATTCCACAGTGTGTTTATCAGCCTCCATGTGTTACAGGACTTTCTTCGGTGACTTTTGTTGGTGAGTTCTAATTTTATTCCCTTGTTGTGTGAGAGAATGCAAGGTATAACTTCTATGTTTCTGAATTTGGAAAAGTTTGTTTTGTGACCTAAAGTATCGTCTATTTAGGGAAATGTGCCATGAGCTGCTGAGCAAAACGTGTATTCTGATGCTGCTGGTGAAATATTCCGTAGATGTCTGTTAAATCTAGTTGATCTATGCAGGTGTTTAGATATGCAGTTTCTGTGTTGAGTTTTTGCCGAGTTGTTCTATCTAGTGGGGAAAGTGGTGTGTTAAAGTCCCAAACAATTAATGTCTTTGGATCTATGTCAGATTTGATGGAAAGTAGTGTTTCTTGAAGAAATTTGGGTGCTTGGTTGTTTGGCGAATAGATATTTCAAATTGTAATATTCTCCTGAAGGAGAGATCCCTTAATTAGTATGTAGCAACCTTCCTTATCTCTTCTCACTATTTTTAATTTGAAGTCTATTTTATTTGTTATTAGGATTGCAACTTCCGCCTGTTTATGTGGGCCATTTGCTTGGTAGATTTTGTTCCAGCCTTTCACTTTGAAAATGTGTTTGTTTTTATGGGCAATATGAGACTCCTGAAGGCAGCAGATAGAAGGATCTTGATTCTTAATCCAACTTGACAGTCTATGTCGCTTAATTGGAGAGTCAATCCGTTAAAGTTGAGAGTTAGAATTGAGAGCTGTTTGGGAGTTCCTGCCATTTTATGCCCCTTCTTGGGGGCTGCAGCAACTGGGTTCTTCCTATGGTTCTTGGATTCTCAGTTTGAGTGCGGTTTCTTTGCCTTTATTGTGGTCTTGTTGATTTTCTATGTGTAATACATCGTTAAGTGTCATTTATAAGGCTGGTTTGGTGTATATATATTGTTTCAGTTGTTCTTTGGTATGGAAGGTTTTTATTTGGCCTTCGGTTATGAAGGAGAGTATAGCTGGGTACAGTATAATTGGATGATAATTGTTTGTCTTTAGGGCATGGCAGCTCTTCTTGCTGTAATTTTCTCCACTGAGATATCTGAGGTTATTCTAATTGGTTTCCTTTTGTAAGTGGTTGATCTTTTCTCCTTGACTGCTTTAAGGATTTTTTCCTTGGAATTGATGCTGTAGGGATTATAATGTCACGGTGGGATATCCTGTCATGGTCTGGTCTATTTGGGGTTCTAAAAGCTTCTTGAATCTGAATAGGTCTATCTTTTTGCATTTTTGAGAATTCTCTGCTTGGAAAATGTTAACCAAATTTCCTAGACCATTAACTTCTGACTCTAGGTGCTCCTCTACACCCATTATCCTCAGATTAGACATTCTGAGGGTGTCTTCCAAATGTTGAATAGATCTAGCATATTTCTTGGCTTTGTCTTGGATTGTTGTATGTTCTTTCTGTATAATAACCTCGCTCTTCAATCCCTCATATTCGATCTTCTACATGGTCTTCCATGCTCTCAAGACTTTCCACTTTGTTTTTTTCTTTTCCATCTATTTGGTCAGCTTTGATGACTTCAAATTCTTTGTTGGAGCTTTGTTTTAGATCTTATATGAACTTCATTACTTCCTTAATTTGGTGTTGTGTTTATTCTCAAATCACTTAGTTGATCGGTTATGGTTTCCTTGGACTCCCATTCCTTCTGTTAGGCTCCATTCAACATTCCCTTTCCGGTCTCCCTGACTTCTTTCAGCTGTCTTTTATTGGATTCCATGAATCGATTTTTGTGCTAGACACTATTTTAAGGCACGCATAAACCAAAGTCCTGTAGTTGCACAGTCAAAAGTCTGGGCATTTTGTCAGTATCAACTTCTGGGCCTTTGTCAGTATCAAAGATGGAGCTCTCTGGTGGTGGGGGAGGGGCCACCTTCCCTCCTCTGCTTTCTGAGAAGGAGTGAGGATGTCAGGGTTCTATTCATGCCAGAAGCTTGGTGACTGGGCACTCTATGGTCTGTGATATGCAGCATGAATATATCTGTTCCTTGTCAGTTCTTCCTGGTGTTGAGTAGAATACGCACACTGTGTCTGGCATCTTTTTGACTGGACTCTCTCTGTAGGCATGGTGACTCTGGCTGCTGATTCTCAGATCTGTTTCCTTGCCTGGATATTCCATCTCTGGCCAAACTCTCTGTACTGTGATGGCACACGGGGTGTGATTCTCTATCCTAGGACTGTTGACTGGAACACTAAAACTGTTGTCTACATGAAAGCTTGTTTAGCCTAGACCTTCTGCCATCTTCATCTGAATTCTAGATTATGACTTTTTATACTCTAACTTGGGACAATGATCTGCTGTCAGTTACTTTCCTCTCTTCTCCTTCTTTTGCCCTTCCACTTACATAATTTTTATTTAAATAAACATATTTGAGCTTGTATTTCTAAATTCTTTAAAATTATCTGAATTTCTTCATACTTCTGGCAGACTCCTATATCTTTCTCAAGGGAATATTTTGTCACTACCATTTTTATCCTATATGATATTAGATATCTTCCTGCCTAATTCAGTGCAAGATATAAATTACACTCATTTAGATATTCCAACACTTGTACCACCATAAAATCCTTTCTTACGAAGAAATAATGATTTTAGTATTTCTGGGGAGGTGTCACCTGTCATTTTTGAATGACCCTAAATGATACTTACATGCAAACATTTTCAAACCAATATGCCATTCAGTAGATGAACGAATCAACAAAATGTGATATATATATATGTATATATGTATATATATGTATATATATATCACATTTTGTTTATATATATATATATATATATGTGTGTGTGTGTGTGTGTGTGTGGTTGAATTCTATGCTTCCAATTCAAAAGGAAATGGAAAGATTTTTTAAAATCCTGCTAAATAAATTAAGCCAGACCCAAAGAAACAGATTCCATAGTTTCCCTGATTTGTAATAATAGGATATGTATAGAATAACACTAGCAGATGAGCAGAATGGCTCAAAAGCTTTGCATATAGGACAATACAAGATCATGTTGAGCAAAATAAACATCTAGATATGGAAATAGAGGTTTTTCTTTGTGGGTGTTTTTTTTTTAATGTACTATGTGATTTCTTTTTTCTTTTGTGTTTTCCCCTATAGTTTATCCCCTGCTGTATTTGATTTCAGTACTGTGTGTATTGCACATGCATTTATCTTAATTTGAGAAGGCAAGATGAACAACAAATTGGGGAGACAAAGGACAAAGGGCAAACCAATGCATTAGCAATACTCACAAGACAACATGTTGGAAATTTACATTACAACTTGTGAGGGGTTTGGGGTGAAAGGAAAAGTGTGAGAAAAATGAGGTAGTGGGTAAAATTTCGACATGTTATGTATTCACTACCTTACAATTAATGCAACCCCTGTATATATCACCTTAAAAATAAAATTAAACAAAAATAAGTTAAATAAAGTATAATTTCACTGTATTGCTATAGTAAATATTATCCTATGTGCATTACCTTTTAAAAAATGAACACTATTTGGCATCTAATTTGAATTAATTACACCTTTCTTTATCAGAGGTTCATCAACTTGAATGTTATCTAAATATACAATATTTTCACAATATATCTATCATAATTTTCAAAAAAATTATAAGTTAATATTGTCCCATAGTAAAACAGAAAACTGTTTAATTCTCTGGAAACTCCTAACTTTTAAAACTGAATAATTGTTAAAAGGACAGAATATATGTGTTCTTCAAAGTTCTTACAAATACTAACTACTCATTTTCAAATTCTGAACATTCCATATCAGAGATATTCAAAACAGTACTTGTTTGTATGATATTTAATTCTGCAATAACTGCAGTTTCTAATGGGGTGCTACATATTGAGAAATCAACAGAAAAAAATAGCCACATTCTGGTGGAGGATATAACTACGAAGTATGTATAATAATTAATTCCTCAAGAGTAAACTTTTGTTCATCAGAGTAAGCTATTATTTCTGTGATCATCAATCCCAAGCTTTTATGCCATAAAGTCTTCGTAGCCCAACAGTTTCCAATTTGTATGGTGCACCTTAAAATTCCCTTAATTCACATCATGAATAGCTTATCACTATTGTGAAAAAATACTACACTTGTGCTAATATGATGCCTTTCCTATTGTGGAAAGTACACTACACTAAACTTTGCTGCAACATTTTTCTGAGTTCTAGAAATCAGAGCACTTGCAAATATTATTTATATTTTTATCTATCATAGATATTCAGGAGGCTAAGATCAGAAGATTATGGTTCAAAGCCCACCCAGTCAGGAAGATTCCTTAGATTCTTATCTCCAATAAACTTCTCAGGAAAAGCCAGACTCAAGTGGCACTGAGGTTGAAGTTGTAGGGCATGAGCCTTGAGCAAAAACTGGCTCACAGAGAGTGGCCAGGCCCAGAGTTCAAACCTGAGGACAAACCAAAAAATAAAACCAACTCCAACCTCGCATTTTTCTCATTGTATACAGAGGCATGTAATTAAGGAAATTTCTTCCTGTATTACAAATAGATAGAAGAACCAAGACCTCACACAATTAATGTCTTCATACCATGTTACACCAAAGCCTCAAAAAATTGCTTGTTCTAAATTAATAAATTAATATCATCCATTTGTTGGCAACTCTGTGCAGATTATTCACACTATCTCATTTTATACATGAACTGTTGGAATTATCAATTAACTAAGTTCTAATTATACCTCGCTTGAAAGAATATTTTAAGCAAATAAAATGCCTGATTCATGTGTGAATTTGTCAATTAAAACCTCTACTTAAAAAGAATTTTGTAGTATTCTATAGAATATGAAATTAGAAACAAAACCAAAATATTTATTTTAAATATAAATTCTAATTTAGCAAGGTCTACAAAGTCCTACATTAGATGAACTTTGTATTTTTCCATGCTTAAACTTTTGTAATCCTTCATTATTTCTTTGAAATCCAACAGAATGATGCTTATTTTTTCAAATTTTTGATTGGGAAAAATGAGCCATTTTGCATGTAGGAATGTTGTGTAATGCAGAGAGCATTTAAAATACAACTGAGGATTATATATGAGTTGCATTTCAATAGGAAACTTGCCTTCTCAAAACATAGTGACAAAATTAGCCCAAACTTCCAACTGTGTATTCCTTTCTTGTTTTTTGGTTTGTTTCATTGAGACAAAATTATACTACCTGGTCCAGGGAAGGTATCACTATGTAATCCCACTCTCTAATCTCCTGTCTTAGCTTGAGTGCTAGAATTCCAGGCTTGTATCAAATTGCCCTGCCATAGTTTGATGGTTTTTTTAATCTAGATACAGACTAGAAATTCTGAACTTCTCCTATGATCTTATTCATTAGACTGACTGTTCAAGTTGTTTATGTTCTACTTTCAAAGATGTTCTATCATTTCACACAGGATATGAACATTTTGAGATGCACCTGCAGGGGTCTCTGATTCATTCTTCCAGGGATCCAATCCCTTTAATAATGATTACTTGACTTTCTTTTTATCTCTGGTCCCTAGGTATGTAATATTATCAAACTTTGAATAACTTTCACTTGAGGACTTTCTAATATTAAAAATTATCACTTGATCTAGTCTTACTCAGGATATATTTTCTATTGTTTTCTAACATTTCTCCATATTCTGAGAGTTGTTTTATTTGTACAGGTGTGTTTGCACATATATGTGCCTCTGTGTGTATGTGTATGTTTGTATGTGTGTATGCAAAAGCCTCAGCAACCTCATTCAGCAATCTTGCTCATGACTAGTATTCCATCACTTGAGTTCACGCCTATAATTCTAGGTATTCAGGAGGCTGAGATCTGAGGATTGCAGTTCAAATCCTGTATGAGTAGGAAAGAAATGTTCTGAGGCACTTATCTCCAATTAACCACCAGAAAACTGGAGAGCGCTGTGGCTCAAGAGGTAGAACACTAGTCTTGAGGTGAAGAGTGGAGAGATATTTCCCAGGCTGAGTTCAAACCCTGTCTCAACCATCAAAAAAAAAAAAAAAAGAAAGAAAGAAAGAAAAAAGATAAAAGAAAGAAAAAGAAATGAGATCTTGGCCACCAGTTCATTGCCAGTATAATTCCTGCTTTCTCACCATGGACTTTTTTTCCAGTTAAGTCCATGCTCTTATATCTAACTTGCTTTGGAACCAGAATTATTCTTCAATTGTACATTTTACAAATTTGCATGATTAGCAACCATGATTTAGAGGTAGAAGTTGAAAGAGAGTGGCCTCATCGTTCATGTTCCTCTTAGTATTAATTATTTCTCTATGTCACTCCCATAGATGTACATAATGGCCTTGGCTTTATTGGTTCAATGTTGTCTTATTTGCAGGGTCTTCTATAGTATATTGAACCATTATACTTAAACACAGAACTTTCCTTTCTCTTATTATTCCTATTGTTTCTTCTACTGTTAACTTGTGTACACTTGGGAAATAATTCACAACACACACACAAATTAACTTTTCTGAGAATCTTCTCCAAGTTAAATTTAATTTAAGAGCACTTATGGAATTTGAAGTTAATGTACTCATGGATAATGGTTTCTTTTATGTTTTTATAGTAAAAAATAATGTACAGAGGGCTTAGAGTTACATAAGTAAGGTAATGAGTACATTTCTCATTGTTACATCCTCTTTTGTTTTTCCTGTGTTATCCATTCCCTCCCCATCTGCCCAATTCCCCCTCCCCTCCACAAGTTGTAAAATTCGTTTTCTACATAGTGTCTTGTTCATATCATTGTTACAATAGTTCATCCTGAATCTTTGTTTCAGCATTTTGTTGTTTCAATTCCCCTTCCCACACTAGAAAAATGTATATGCAAGATGCAGGGCACCAACATCATATTCAGTGAAAACAGGAGTTATATCATGCGGGAAGAACATGGAGGAGAAACGAAAAAAATCACATAGTACATTTTAGATACATTAAAAACAATTTCAATAAAGAATAAAACAAGTTGTGTCCCTATCTTCATTTTTCTTAACATTATCTTATATGGCCATATGTACATGAATAATGTTTTTAAATTTTATATTTTGTATTTACTAAGTTGTCTCTGAAAGGCGTGTTACCTCATGTCCAAAGATGTATTTGTGCTAGTTCTATGAAGCCTGAAAACATTCATTTTACCTGAAGAGGGTACCTATCTTCAATTTTTTTAGCTCCCTTATCAAAGATTAGATGGCTATAGGTTTGTAGGTTCATTTCTGGGTTTTCAATTCTATTCCAGTGGTCCTGAGGTCGGTTCTTGGAGATTCCTCAAAAGACTCCACATAGAGCTCCCCTAAGACCCAGCAATCCCACTTTTGGGCATTAACCCAAATGTTCACAAACAAGGCCACATTAGAGGTACCAGCACGACTATGTTTATTGCAGCCTTATTTACCATAGCTAAGGTATGGAACCAACCCAGATGCCCCTCAGTAGATGAATGGATCAAGAAAATGTGGTATATATACACAATGGAATCCTATGCCTCCATCAGAAAGAATGACATTGCCACATTTGTTAGGAACTGGAAAGACTTGGAAAAATTATATTAATTGAAGTAAGCCACGCCCAAAGAAACATAGGTCCCATGGTTTTCCTTATTTCCAATAACTAGTATATGTCTGAGTCAAACAGAAAAGGTCAGATAAGTTGATGTTAGGGAAATGAACCCTAAGAAATGTATTCGAATGTTTTTTGTTCTTTCATGTGACTTTTTCTAACACATTTATAAGATGATTTCCTTGTTGCTTTTTATGTCCCTTCCCCACGGGATAACAATAACCCCTGATTTCACTGTATTTGATGTCGGTATAATTTCTGGAGGGGAACGGAAAAAAAATCAAATCATTTAAATAGGGATACAGGTGGACCCATTGCAGCAATGAGATGTACAACTCGTTATTTCAAAAACGAACTTTACAACTTTGTTGTTGGGGGGAGGAGGATTGGATGGAGAGGAGAGGAGAGGATGGGAAGGGGAAACCAAGGAGTAGGCAACATTGCTTGATAAAAAATGTACTCATTCCAGATCTTAGCTATGGTAAATAATGCTGCAATAAACATAGTTATGCTCGTAGCTTTAGTGTGGTCTTGTTTGTAAACATTTGGGTAAATGCCCAAAAGTGGCACTCCACATCCCCTCCAGCATCTGTTGTTATTAGAGTTCTTGATTATACCCATTCTAACTGGGGTGAGGTGATATCTCAATGTTGTTTTGATTTGCATTTCTTTTATGTCTAGGGATTGGAAGGGGAAACCAAGGAGTAGGCTACAATGCTTGATAAAAACTGTACTCATTATCTTGCACATGTAATTGTAACCACTCTGTTCAGTATTTTCACTGTAAAAAATATATATTCATTGTTAGAAAAAAAAGAATCCAAGCTTGAAGAAACTGTCCCTGTCTTTTTTCGAGTGTGTTCTTTATTCATATAAAAACTTCTTCTTGAAAGTATTTCAAAAGGAAACAATGTGCCATTTGAAGGCCAGCATAGAACAAAAGGAAATAAACATTGTTTTAAAAGTTTTCTTTTGCAAGGAAACAAAGATTTGGAGGTTTTAATTTGTCTTATGCATGGATATTTCACTATTGAGATGATTCTGTTGTTGCAGGAGTCACTTATTAATTCCTTTAGTCTTGTCCTGAATTCTCCAGCACAATTAGTATTCCAAAAAAGCAGGATCCAGTGAGTATGATCAGCAAAAGGAGCCTGTTCTCAAACCAGTGCTTTATGGATGGTCCCAAAGAAATATGTGCGTTTTTTTTCTTGTTTGTTTGTTTAGTTTGTCCTGGTTCTGGAGCTTGAACTCAGAGTCTGGACCATGTCCCTGAACAAATGTCTTCCCTGGCCAACTTCCCCCAAAGCTAGGACTCTACTACTTGAGCCAAACTCCACTTTTGGCGTTTTTGGTGTTTGGTTACAGATAAGAATGTGACAGACTTTCGTGCCTAGGTTGGCTTTGAACTGAGAAAGTAAGAAAGCCAAGTGACATCAACTGTATCAAGATTTCTGTTTTGAACCAAGAAATACTAGACAAAGTTTATTATAAAGCTAATATTTGACAATTTTTAAAAGAAAAGAATATGTCTAACAAAGAATCCATAACTTAAATAACTCCACAAATGTAGGTGCACTGAATCATTTTGGACGCATTTTTTATCTGCTTGGGAAGATAACTATTGACTTCATAGATTCCTTTTGGGGAAACTTAGTCATATTTGCCTGTTGTCACTGGCTTTGTACACATGCATGCTGTACATGCTTCTAAGGGCCCTACATAAGGAAGTCTTGAAATTCTCAACAATATTTAAATAAGATGCTCCAGCCTAAGGTTAAGATGTTAGGTGTGGACATTTATCAACACTCCTGATTCAGACTCTACTTGATATAATTTTTAATCAATATTTTGTTTTTAGTTTTGTTCTTTGTAAATTCACATGCACCTATGAAAAATTGTGTGGCCATCCCAATGATATTCTCAAAGTACCTCTTAATCATGACTCACAAAAAGTTGTATTATATTACGACAAGGAAAAATGCTATAAATAAAGCAAACAATAATTAAATATTAATGATTACTAAAATAAAAAACAAAATAATTACCAGGGTTTTCAGTATTTGAAGTGTATATAGTAGAGTTTACTATTTTCTCATATTCCTGTACATTTAAAACTGGATAAAGCTATAAGTAGCCTTTAAATTTACTCACTAAGATTACTATTTATAGTTCATCTCATCATTTGTATGTGGATTATATCATTATTTGTTCATCACTAACATATAACGTAAAGGAGCCCTGAAGATTTAACAGAAACTGTGTACTTAAAATCTTAACTTAAAATCTTAACTGCTTCTTTACACAGTCTTTGCAATTTCTCATTAGTAAAGTTTCTATAAAATCTGAAATGTCCATACTTACTAGTACATGCTACCAGAAATATTATATACTTTATCAAAAATTTTTATGACCTGCCAAACAGTCTTAATTTTGCCATATATAAGCAAATCCCAAAATTAAACATATTTAAAACATTAAAACCTTTAACAAACCTTAACATTTGCTGCAATGATCATTATGACAAGTGCCTTTTGTAGAATAATTGAATTCTTCCTCCTACAAATCTCATGAACAACAAATATCTGGAATTATATTGTTTTTGATATGTCAATCTTGACTTTATTCTTAAATGTGTGCTTATGTAAGAAACACATGGTTATAAAATTTCACAATACTTTTGAACTTATTTTTGTTGAATTGTCTAGTTTAAGAAAATCAATTACTCTTTATAAAAATGTTTTGTGCTCAATTTGGCTGCACACACACTAAAATTGGAACATACAGAGAAGATTAGCATGGTCCCTGCACAAGGATGATACACAAATTAGTGAATCGTTCCATATTTTTACAACAACAGATGCTGGAAGGGATATGGCCAGAAGGGAGCCTACTGCATTCTTGGTGGGAGTGTAAACTTGGTCATGCACTTTGGAAAGCAGTTTGGAGGTTCCTCAAAAACCTCCACATAGAGCTCCCTATTATACAGCAATCCCACTTTTGGGCATTCTCCCAAATGATCACAAACCAGTCCATACTAAAACTACCACCACAACAATGTTTATTGTAGCATTATTTTCCATAGCTAAGATATGGAACCAACCATGATGCTGCTCAGTAGAAGAATGGATCAAGAAAATGTTCTCTCTCTCTCTCTCTCTCTTTCTCTCTCTCTCTCTCTCTCTCTCTCTCTCTCTCTCTCTCTCTCTCTCTCTCTCTCTGTGTGTGTGTTTGTGTGTGTGTGTGTGTGTGTGTGTGTGTGTGTGTGTGTGTGAATGTACACTTACACAACCACTTTGGAAAGCAGTCAGGTGAGTCCTCAGAAAGATAAATATTGACCTTCCTTATGGCCCACTCATACCACTTCTAGGCATCTATCCTGAACAACAGGTACCAATATTCAATGACAAATGCACTTCCATGTTTATTGCAGCACTGTTCACAATAGCCAGGATATGAAAACAACCCATATGTCCCACCAGAGATGAATGGATCAAAAAACTGTGGTAACTATACACAACGGAATATTTTCCAGCCATTAGAAAAGACAAAATAATGGCATTAGTAGGGAAATCAATCAAGCTACAGGAAATCATGTTGAGCGAGGTGAGCCAAAATCAAAGAGACAAATGGCACATGGTCTCCGTGATAAGCGGATGTTAAATCCAAAATGTAAGGTGATATGACAAAATTAACAACACTTAAGAAACCAAGAACTTCCACTCATCTGGTCGAATCACTACTAAATAACCCCATTCTGCTGATCATATGTGCACACTGAAGGGAAACCAGGAGGATGACACAGAACTAGAGGGAATCAGGGAAAAACATACAACAGTGGGATCGATCAGCTGCACTGGACATTGACCAAAATGAACTAAGCAACTCAATGTCACTGGAGGGAGGGAGGGAACAAGTGGGAAAGAGGGAACAGCTGACGCTTATGCAATACAAAAGAAATATACATATTTCAAAACAAAAATGTTTACATATGGAAGAAATAACTCTATTGCAAAGCTCATAGAATTCATAAATGTTGTAGACCATAATAGACAATTTGCTCCATCGAAGTTAGAATGTGTTTGTGACTTAAACTAAGCATCACTATCCCACAATATTGTGAAATTTGGGAAATTATGTAACCACTTAATCACAATAAAAACATTTGAAAAAATGATGAAGGTGGAAAACATATATATATATATATATATATATATAAATATATATATATATATATATATATATATATATATTAATTCTATGCCTCCATCAGAAAGAATGACAACGCTCAATTTGTTAGGAAATGGAAAGATTTGGAAAAAAATTATATTAACTGATGTAAGCCAAGTCCAAAGAAACATAGGTCCCATTGAATCCCTTATTTGCAATAACTAGTATATGTCTGGGATAAGCAGAAAAGTTGAAAGCCTATGTGTATATGACTAGATAAGTTGATGTTAACCTAAATAACCCCCAAGATAGAGACACAAGTGGTTTTTTTTTCTTTATTGCTGTTGTTTCTCACGTATTTATAATGTACGATGTGATTGTTTTTCTTTTTTATACGTTCCTCCCCAACAATATAACCCTGTTTTCACTTTATTTGATGTTGGTGCACTGCACCTTGAATGTACACGTCTCTATTTTGGGGAGGGAAAGGGAAAAAACAACATGCTTAAATAGGAATACAGTTTGACCCATTGTATAACAATAGATGCACAAGACATTATTTTGAAAAACGAACTTTACTATTTAGGCTAGGGACATTTGGTGGGGCTTTGGGGTATGAGGAGTGTACTTGTGGAGGTGTAAAGGGAAGGAATGGTGGGGGAAAAACAAAGGAGGAGGTAACAATGCTTGATAGGAAATGTACTTATTACTTTGCTCATATAACTATAACCCCTCTGTACAGTATTTTTACAACAAAAATGTATAAAAATGTTTTGAGATGGAAGAGTTTATGAAGCCCATTTTACCCATATAATATCGTTAACAAAGAAATTAATGCAAAACACTGATATTTTGAAAAAGTCAGTGTGTGTGCATTCCTGCGTGTTGGCATGCTCAGAGTTTGAAATCAGGGCTTCAACATCTTGCTACGTCTTTCTCTCTAGATTGGTGAGTTACTATATGAGCTACATCTCCATTCCTGGCCCTTTGCTATTTCGTTAAAATTTTGAAAAATAATCTCATGAATTTAGTTTGTCCTGTTGACTTCCAAATATTATCCACAGATCTCAGGCTCCTTAATAGGTATCCCGAGTAGTTAAGATTATAGGTGTGACAAACCAGTACCAGGCTTTCAGAATAATTTTAAAAGTAGAAGAAAATTTGCTTCACAGAGGCCTGTTTTATCATCTCCTTGTCTTAAAGCATTTTGCAGTGATTATATGTGAAATTTTTCATTCTTGAATTATTAAAATACAGTAAGTGATGATATTTAAAAGATTTATTACTTTTTAAAAATGATACTGAAACTATGGGACAGAAGAAATTTGCCTCTCTTTGGACCATAATTTATAAGCTCAGCTCTGTGCATGATAACCCAATGTCACCAACACAGTCTGTGTTGAAGACAAAATGTAACAGAAAACAATTACCATGGGCAATAATTGCTATGCTATTATTTCTTGGACAGTATGAATATTGAATTGAGAGTATCAGAGAATTTATCTACCTTTTGTGTATTGCTGGAAGACTTTTGGAAAATTTGACTCATTTTCTTCCTCACTGTGTGTCTTGGGCCATGCACTTAGTGCCTTTAATTACAATTTTTCCCAACACTAAAATGGTAATAACATTAGCATTATAGCAAATGTTATCTTAAGAATTAAGGGTCCTTAGAATGATGAACTCTTTTCTCATTCTTTTAGAGGCATTATCAGATGAGAGGAACTGTATTTTTTTGTTTGCTTACTTCCATTTATTCTTGAATTTGAAATCTGAACTTCTTAAGACTGAAATAAACCAAAATTAGACACGCAGGCTTTGGAAAGAGCAATCAATGTAAAATAAATAAAATACATATAGATATGTAAAAGATCTAACTAAATTGTTATATAGTCTTAAGCATAAACAGAAAATGATTTAAGCAATATCATGTTATTGAAAATTGAAAAATATTAGGAGTTGCTTAAGTTTTTCCTTTTTACTACCTTGAATTAATTATTTTTGTATAGAGAGATTAAAGATGAGATTAACAAGAAACTTGAATAAAAATGGACAAAAGTTCGAATAGACATGTTTTCCATAAACCCCTCTATATCACCAGTGGGTTTACACAGTTGTGTTTAATACAACTTCTGTGCTGGCTTAATGCTGTGAGAAGAAGTCATTAGAGAAATCTAATTCAAAATTACTATGATACTACTTTATAACTATTATAACTCTTATCAAAAAAAATCAAAGGAACCAGGTGTGGTGGTAAAAGTTTGTAATTCCAAGAATTTAGGAGGTAAGATTTCGGTCTTAAGCCAATCTAGAGTACTGAAGATAGTAAAAACTTGCCCTTTATTACCTTTTGAATAAAATGTAATCATGTTGGTAAGAGTGTGAAGAAAAGGAAATTTTCTACACTCTTGGTCAAAATCCAGGTTAGTATTTTCCTTGTAGAAAGTAGTATGCAGTTTTCTAAAGAAATCATACTTGAAATATCATCTGACCCACCAATCATGTGATTATTTCTCTCTGGGTAATTCATAAATATATCTGTAGTTCATTGTTATTCACATTATTCAGAACAACAGCCAAGATGTAAATCGAAGTTCAGTGTTCAACGACACTAATAAAGCAACTGTGGTACATACACAAATATCTTTTTCTGTTTCATCCTTAAAATAACAAGAGACTGCTCCCATTAGCCACAACTTACAATGACCTGTAAGATGTATTCAAAATGAAGAAAAATGTTATGTTCTGATCTTTGTAAACACACACACACACACACACACACACACACACACACATACACACAAACCATCCTCAAACATTGACAGAATTTTTTTGTAAAGTAAAGCATTTAGTTCGGGCATCTGGTTCACAATGCATAAGATACTAGATATACATTATGACCAGGTATAGAGTTGTAATGTACAACATGAGGATACAGGGGACAACATTGGCCTTACATAAGAATGAAGCTAAGTAAGTAGGAGTTGTTCTTCCTAGTAGTGGTTACTCTTTTAGTTGTTCTTCCTTCAATAATGGATAAGATGAATGTAATTCTTTAAGTATACCTGCCTATTTGCAGAAATAATAACAAAAATATAGCAATAATGTTGCATGCTCAACATAGAACAAAATGTCAAATTAAAATACATGAGATTATCATTCATGTAAACTAATTCTTACAAATGAAACCATGGGACCTATGTGTCTTTAAGTCTAGCTTACTTCACTAATATGATTTTTTCCAAGATCTTCCATTTCCTTACAAATGAGGTGGTCACATTTTTTGTGATTGAAGCATAGTTTTCCATGTGTGTTTATCTGTGTGTGTGGGGGGGGGAGTGTGTGTGTCATTTTTCGTAAATATGACTGTGATACACAGTAGTAGCTTTACTGTGGCCTTGTTTGTGATCACCTGGTTATATGCCCAGAAGTGGGATTACTGGGTAATAGGGGAGCATTATTGTGTACATCAAGGATAATCTTAGTAGATGAGCAGAATAGTTCAATAGCTATGTACATATGATTGTATAAGGTGATTCTAAGTGAAATGAACATCAAGACATGTTCTTTGTTGTTGTTCTTAATGTACTGTGATTTCTTTTTATGTTTTGGTGTTTTCCCCACCTATGGTTTATCCCCTGTAGTCACTGTATTTGATTTTGATACCCTGGGTATTTTAAATATGTTGATCTGAACTAGGGAAGGAAAAGAAAAAAAAAACAAAATGGTGAGACAAAGGACAAAGGGAGAACCTATGCAACAGTGGTATTCACAAGTCAATATGTTGTAAATAATCTTGGGGGGGGCGTTGGAGTGAAGAGAGAGAAAAATAGGGGAAAGGTTAACAAGTTAGAAAAGAAATAAATTAATTACCTTACTTATGTAACTATATCCCATCTGTACATTACCTTGACAATAAAATTTAAATAAAAAATAAAATAAAATATATGAGAGCAGCATACAGGAGATGGGAGTGGGGGAAATACTGTGGTATCATAGAGTAGAACAGCTGGGGAGAGCAGCAATTTGACTTTAATGTAGGAAGTAATAAACTAGCATACAGATTTTCAGCCTCATGTCGGTCATTAAAAAGGGAAAACAAAATGCACAATCAGCAAACCAATTGAGATAAAATAGAAAACTAAACAATTAAGATAAAGAGATGACTTGGATCAAGAATAACAAATGACACAATTAGGAAATAAATAACAAGCTGCTGGGCTGGGAAGCTGGCTTAGTGCTAGAATGCTTGCCTTGTATGCCTGAGGCCCTGAGTTCGATTCCTCAGCACCACATAAGCAAAAAGAAAAAAGTTGGAAGTGGTGCTGGGTCTCAAGTTGTAGAGCGCTAGCCTTGAGCTGAAATGCTGAGGTACAGCGCCCAGGCTCAGAGTTCAGGCGCCACGATTGGACCCAAAAAATAAAATTAAAAAAAATAACAAGCTGCTAAGTTTAAAAATGATCACCCTTAATTTTATTGACTTGTTTACATCACAATTTGTTAGAAGTATAATTCAAATCACAGTTTAATAGTATATTGTTTTAATAATAGTTTACTTATTATTGATTTCTTAACATTGAATGGTTAATATATAATTTTAATTTCATTAGCTATAGAAAAGAAGAAAGTGAAAATAATTTTAATAATATATTTAATGAATTGTAAAATTGAGAAGCATTAAATTTGAACAAATAACAAATCATTGCTTCATTTCTGTGAGTTAATGTAATAATTCAAAGTGTATTCTACACTTAGCAATCATCTTAACATCAAATAATAAATTATTACACATGACGCTTGGTATTATTTGGAAGGGTTCAGCACTGTGGTAAAATTCACACCACATAGTACACGAGGGTATGATCCCTCTCATATAGCTATAATTGTGGAAATTTGATTTTTTCATGCATGTTAAATTCTTGTCTAGGTGACATCTATAAAATTATTTAAAATTATATACACGAGGACTATTTCAGATGATAATTCAAAGTGATATTCATTAATTAAATTTTTATTATTTCATACCAAATAAATATTTACAGAGAGACTGAATTTTTCTGTAGATGATGGTTTATGTGTGCCAGATTATATGTATTAAAGCTTAATTTATATTCCTGACATTGTTTCTAGAGTTGAATTTATTTGTCCATTACGGGTTAAGTGTATTATATTGGATATATGAAAGTAAACTGAATGTTTATTCCATTAATCCTTTGTCTAATCCCAATATGAATTATCCATGTGTTTGAAGTAATGAAAATAACAACAGATAAAAGCAAGATAAATCAGTCTGTAGTAGACAAGTATTTACCCCGTATTTACAGAATATTCTTTTTATTTGGGGGGGGGGAGTCCGGTCGTGGGGCCTGAACTCTGGGCCTGGGCACTGTCCCTCAACTCTTCAGCTCAAGTCTAGTGCTCTACCACTTGAACCACAGCACCACCTCTGGCTTTTTTCTTTTTGCTTATGTGGTGCTGAGGAATCGAACCCAGGGCCTCAGGCATGCAAGGCAAGCACTCTACCACTGAGCCACCTTCCCAGCCCTACAGAATATTCTTGGGAATATGTGCTCCAGGCTGGCCACAACTGAAGAATATTATGGTTTGAACTATCATAAGAGACGGAAGGAAGGCGAACCTTCCTTCCAAAAGTCTAATCCCAGGAATGTGATCTGCTTTATGGTGCCTACTTAGAAATGAATATTTTTCACAGTCAACTTAGAAAAGCCATCTTGATAGACGACTTCTGTAAGTGGTTACAAAGCATTATTGATGGATTTGCAAGGATGCCTGATTGCCTCATTTTGAGACAATTAACAGGAATTTAGTCAGTTGTTCTTTGTATCGTATGGAGTATTACTCATTGACTCTAGGCCAGGTTATCACAGGGGCCCAGAGAAACTACTACCTTGAATAGTAATCCTAGATATCTAAAACAAAATACACACACACACACACACACACACAAACACACACACACACACACACACACACACACACACACACACACACACACACACACTCCAGTAAGCACAGCCAGGCAGGATTGCTATCACAGCCTAAAAGAAGTCAGGCAAAAAACAGAAGCTGAGAATCATTTAGCTGATAACTAATATCTTTTTTATGAGGCATACTCAAATGAGACTCAACAGAGAGGATCAGAAAGACTGATCAGACTAAAATTGGTCACAGAAAGATTGGAAAGTAGAATTCCTTGTAGTACAAATAAATCATAGAAAGCTTGTGTATGTAAGAACATGACAGAAGAACAAATTCCAGAAATGCACATTTTCTTAGACGTCAGCTTAATCAATTTTCAGTGCAAATCTTTGAATTCTTAAATATTTGACCACATGTGGGAGACGGTTGAAAATAAAGAAAATTTCATCACTCTATTAGGAAGTCCAATATCACATTAGGGAATAATCAAGCACAGATTTGTAATAAAAAGAGAAAACAATTATTCCAAGTAAGGGTTTCATTTCTTCTGATGTAAAAGTTCTTAAATTAGGTGCTAGCAATTACCATACAATTGATCCAGTCCCCCAGCTGAGTTGATATTGACTGCAGTATTCCCACATGAAGGAAAAGAGAAAATTTACAAATGTCTGATGAAATGAGGTGAAGGTGAAGTGCTCTAATAGTAATATCTGAGGTTTAGACACAGGTGAAGAGGTAGATTTTCATTTCTAAAAATCCCCCATTTTTACCTGGTGCTAGTAGCTCAAAGCTGTAATCCTAGCTACTCAGGAAGCTGAGATCTGAGGACTACAGTTCAAAACCAGCCTGGGCAGGATAGAGCCTGAGACTCTTATTTCCATTTAACCATCAGAAAACCAGCAGTGGCACTGTCACTCAAGTGGTAGAGCACTCACCTTGAGTTGAAGAGTTCAGGGACAGTGTCCAAGTCCAGACTTCAGCACCTCTAACAACAACAACAACAAAATCTCCCTTTCATGGACTACCTACATCTATTCCTAACATTCAACAAAGGAGCCATTTTATCACCCACTAACATTTAAGTCCTAATCTAGCTACTGCAAATAGATTGATTTGGTATCTTATATAAAACAGTTCATATTTATGGAAACAAATACCAGCAGTGGTAACATTTTTCTAGTCCTTGAACTCTGGGCCTGAGCCCTGAACACGTTTATGCTGGTAGCTTTCATGTGAGCTTGTTTGTTATTTATTGGATTACTGCCCATGAGGGGAATTACTGAGTCTTAAGGGAGATCTATATTTACTCTTTTCAGGAAACTCCATACTGCCTTCCGCAGTGGTTGAAGGAGATTCAAAGAAATAGAAAGTATTTCCCAACAACAGTGTAATAGAGTTCCAAATTGGCTACATCCATGCCAGAATTTGCTATAGTTAATTTTCTTAGTAATGGCCATTCTAATGGACGAGGTAGAATCTGTCTTGTTTACTTATAGATTTGTAAGCATCTTCTAGCTATCATAAATGAATGAATCCATGAAACCTATATTGCTCTGAGTCTGCATTCCTTTCTCCTTTCTCTTAATATAATTTTCCCAAACCTTTCATTTTCCTTACTACTGGTGAAAAGTCATCTTTCTGATGGGTGAATATAATTCCATTGTGTGTGTGTGTGTGTGTGTGTGTGTGTGTGTGTGTGTGTGTGTGTGTGTGTGAGAGCGTTTGTGTTGCTAAGATGACTATAGGCCCATGTATTCATTTCTAAGCATTCTGTTTCATCTGTAATTTTGTAATTCCATATTATAGTTGCATTGCTTCTCTTCTACTTTGAAGAATATTGTTGGGATTTTAATGAGTATTGCATTGCCAATTGTTTAGAGGAAGTATTGCAGTTTTCAAAATGTTAATTCTTCCAACCAGGAACATTGAAATACTTTCTATTTCTTTGAATCTCCTTCAATTTCCCTTTTTATATTTTTAAAGTTTTCACATATAGGGCCTTCACAATTTTAGTTAAATTAATTAATTCCTAGTTTTGTTGTTGTTGTATTGTTTTGTTTAGATTTGATTTGATTTTGAGGCTAGTACATATGAGGTTGTTTTTTGGATTTCAGAGTGGATCTTCCCATTGTTGGTAACAGAAAAACTACTGATTCTTGTGGTTTTTATACCCTGCTGCATTGCTGAAGGTTAGCATCACCTTTACTAAATAGAGGGAGGAATCCACAGGGTCCTTTAAATAAAGGATCATTTCAATTGTAAAATCGGATAGTTTTACTCCTTCCCTATTTGGATCTGCTTTATGTTTTTCTCTTGTCTATTGCTCTTGGAAGAAAGTCCACTACCATATTGAAGAGTAGTAGAGAGTGGACATCCTTTTCTCATTCCTCATGTTAATGTCTTCATGCTTCCACCCTTAGGTAAATGCTAATTATCTGTGTCATATACATTCTCAGTTTAATATTGAGGAATGTTCCATGCATTCCTAGGTTCCCAGACCTTTTAATCATAAAGGGGTATTGGAGCTTGTTAAAAGCTATTTCTACATCCCTATTGACGATCATGTGTTTCTTGTCCCTGCTTTTGCGGATGGTTTGTATTATGTTTATTGACAAGAATGTTGACTCAAATCGTATCCAAGATGATTCCTATTTGATCATACCATATGATTTTTTGTTAGTTGCTGAAATTGGTTAGTGAGAATTTTATTAAGAAGTTCTGCATTAATGCTTATCAAAGAGTTTGGTTCATAGTTCTCTTTCTTTGGTGAGTCCCTATGTGATTTGGGGAGGAGACTAATTCTAGCTTCATAGAATGCGTTTGATAATGTGTCTCTCATAGATACTAAATGGATGCATCTTGGTTTTTGATACAACTATCTAATCTATGTCTTCTATTTGGAAATTTATGTCCATTGATATTGAGAGTTAAGACAGAAATATCTGATAAGTCCTGCTGTTATACACCTGTTATTAGGAGCTGTGCCTCATCTATTCTTAATATATTTACCTTGTTCTCTGGTAGGGAGCATTTTATATGACCAGTTCCTCTTCTTCTTGATCTTCTCTATGTAGGATATATTTGATCATATTCTATTCTGATAATTTGGTGGACATACTTTGTTTCAAGTTTTCTTTGTCATGAAATATGTTTATATATCCTTTAAATGTAAAGGAGAGTTTGGCTTGGGACTGTATTCATGGTTGGTAGTTGTTTACCTTTAATGTTTGTCATATATAATGCCAGGCTCTCCTTTTTACCATATCAGTTAAGAAATCTGTATTTATTCTGACTGTATATTCTTTATAAATAATCAATCTTTTCTCTATGGCATCTTTAAGAATCCTTTCCTTGATCTTTAATAATCCTCTAATGGATTATGGTGTGGTGGTGGATTGTTCAGTTCTAGAAGTCTGATTGGTTTCTAAAGGCTTCTCTTCTTTGAATGAGCCTATTTCGTTGGATTTTTGGCCTGTTCTCTGCTAGAATTCTGTAATATGCTTCCCATCCATTTAGTATCTTGCTCTTCTCCTTCTTGATACCTATCTCCCCGAAATTTGATCTTCTAACTGAGTCTTGAAGTTCTGGCAAGATCATTTCTTATTTCTTGGATTTGTTCTAAATGATTATTTCCTCTTTCCTATTAGATCTATTCTGTCTTTGACCCTGAGATTATCTTCTATGTCATCTATTTGCTGTGGAGATTTCTACTTTGTTTTTTATTTCCCTGTCTTCTAATTGGTCATTTTTTAGGGGTTCTGTGTCTTTATTAAAGCTTTGTTTTAGGTCTTGTATGGACTTTCTGGACATTTTTTCTTCGGTTGGGGGAGATGTAAGGATTGTTTTCTTAACTGTGTCTTATGTCATATCTTTTAACTAGGCATCGATTTTTTCTTGGACTCCCTTGTCTTCTCAGAATTTATTTATCTTTCTGTTTGAAGTCTCCATGAATTATTTTGCTAATGACTGGTTGGTCTCATTTTGTTTACAAATTTCCTTGTAGAAGTTTTCTATCTTTCCATTAATCACATTTTCCAGCAGTATCTGTAATACATTTTGATAACTATCTTCTACGTCCTTGATTGTCTATTCTAATGCCTGGTTATTTACTGTATGAATAATACTACTTTGACATTACTTTTTTGTATTTTTTTGATTTTTTTTGTCCATTTGGAGGTTTTCTTTTTGGGGATCTATGATATTAATAGGTGACTCTCTATGTTCTTAGTTAATTTGCAGGGTTTTGGTTTGGCTTCCAGTTGTAATGTGTTTTTCTGGAATTGCATTTTTGTTGAGTCCATTAAGTGTAGGAATAGAAATCTGTTGTGGTGAGATGTTGTGATGTTAATATTTGTGATTCCAGTGACCATTTAGACTGTCCAGTGGTATGGCAAATTGTCTATGTATATGGATGTGGCTTTCTCTGATGTACACTTCTGTTCCTGTTTTTTTTTTCCATGTTGTCTTTCATTTCCACACTGCACATGTGCTTTTGAATGTGTTGCCCAATGTGTTCCTGGGTGGCACCTTTTCATAGATTTCTCTTTTCTTGTGAATACAGTATAAAACCTTCTTATGAATTGTATGTCTATAATTATATATATATTTATAGCTGCATATCTATAATTATAGCTGATTTCATGTGACCCTCTAGCTGTGGAGTACCTGCTATGACTCTAAATCTCTGCTTTATTAGAGATAGCTAGGATAATGTTCTGTTGTTATTCTGTCATTGTTTTTCCTCTTCCTCAGATTTATTTTTTATATTGTGGATTTTTTCACATAATTTAGGATTTGTGATTGTTGTATCAGGTTATTTTGTTTTCCTGCTTATGCTACTTTGAAATAGTGATTTCAGGCTTTTAAGAAGAAATAGAAACATATGTTATTAAATTGAGAGAAAGAGAAGACTTTTAAACCTATTTACTACAAGTAAATTAATATTAAGCAAAGCTAATGAAAATAATTACTTATTTACTCTTCAGAGGATGACTATAGTACTCTTGGATATCTCGGAGGAAAAGACTTTAGACTCGTTACAATGATGACTTACATTGAAATTACTGGCTAAACGTTCTTCAGAAAGGGAAAAGCGTCATTACTTCCATATTAGTATTATAAAATCATAATAGCTGCATGTTGAATTGTTTTCCCTTTGCTATTTTCAATTCCATTATTCATCCATTATGTATCTAGGGCTTTGAATGACCACTTCCTTAAAATACCTATATTGCTTATATTGTGATGTAAATCTCAGTAATATAAATTTGAATTTATCTGTGAGTCTCATCTTTAGTTACATTCATATGAAATTTATGCAGTCTCAAGCAAGAAACCTGACTTTTTTACTCTATTCTATGCTTTAATCAATAAATCCAGTCTCTTTAGAAATGCGTTCTCAGCTTTTAAATTGCTTCAGTAAACATCATGTGTTTCTAGACTTTTACTGAAGTAAATATAAAGTTTGGAACATGAGGACAACTCCGCTATTATCACTTCAAAGTAAACCCTTGGGAATTATTTTATATATAAAAATAAATAAGTGCAATGCAATGTTTATACATGAATAATATAATGGTTAAGTCAATTAGACACAAGAACTACCATGCAATTCTCAATTAACTTAAAGGCATCAAAATATTGTGTTCATGAATATCACTCATTTTTAAAAAATGACTAGTCAATACAAAGTTTACATTCTATTTGAAATTTACAAGATGAAAATTACACTCAGATTTGCTGTCAATATCCTGTTTCCAGGAATACATCTATTTAGCAAACAAGGAAACAAAAAATAAGGGTTTGTCACATAGAATGAAAAATGTAGAAGCAGACTGTCTTTCCTTAAGATGTTAAGTACCTGCAAATCGTGTGATTTATTCAAAGATACTATACACACTCATAAGAGAATTTGTGATCAGAAGTGATAGGTAAGCAAAGTAACTGGAAAACTGTATGCTTAAATTGAGCTTTCAATAGAGGATGACAAGTTTTCAATAAATGAGCCTATTATTCTGTGTCTCTAACACACATACAGCATTCTACATTTCCCCACATACTCCCATTCTGTTAGCTCAGTTCCTGATCGATATTCTTCTATTTCATGATTTCAATTCCTTCTAAAACAACAAAGTGGGCGTTTTTTTGTCTCGAGATCCAATACATTCTAGTATCTTGGAACAGTAGTATGAATTCACAGAGTTTGACTTGAATGTCAAGTATGAAGATGTTGTATTCAAGGTACTCTTAATTGGCCTGAAGCATACAAAGATACACAGTATACTTAGAACAAGGGACTTGATCTCAGGGAAACATACAAATCCAGGCAAGATCCTGAAGCAAAGAAAAGCAAGGGAGCACAAACATCAGTCAACTATAATTACAAAGGAATGGAACTGATCTCTGATGTGTCTGGGTGGCAACTCTATGTGTTTGTGTGTGGGTGTTTGTGTGTGTGTGTGTGTGTGTGTGTGTGTGTGTGTGTGTGTGTGTGTGTGTGTGTGTGTGTGTGTGAGTAGAGAGAGAGAAAGAGAGACAGACAGAGAGAGAATTTAGTGTGGCTTCCATATTTACAGTCCATAGAGCATTACTTGTTAGGGAAGAGGTGCTCATATTAGAGCTGTGATACTACTGTCATCACTTTACTGCAAACAAACACTTGCTTAATCTCTAATTAAATAGGGAAAATAAACTAATATCTTACATGATTGTTTTGACAATTAATTAGTATATTGAAGGCCAAAGGGAGGAATTGCAGATCAATATAATCTTTTTTTCCTCTCTTCTACATATTACACTGCAATAGATGTGATTTCAGGAGTCTCCTGCCATGTACTTCCAGTTGAATTACTAATATGCTTAATAATATGAAATATGTGATAGAGAAATAGATCAGCCAACAAGCACAAAGAATTTGTGATAAGATTGAGCTTCCAGCAGGGTTGCCACAACTTTTAGGAATGTAATTCCTTCATATGAACTTCAAATTTTGTGGCTTTCCCTGTGTGATTAAATGGCAAGAAAGTACTATAGAAATAAGAATTCTTGTTCAGCCAAGTAGAAAGTACTCATGTTCCCATCCTCACGTTGCAAATTTCCATTCCATATAGACTTTCTGTTAGAGTGCTTTCATTTAATATACTTCAGCAACTCATCCTTCCCTGTGGGAGACAAGAAAAAAGATAATTTTGTTTGTATATTAAATTATGTAAATTAGTATGTACAGGCATGATTTGTATAATTACAGAAGTTTGTAATAAATATAAGGAGGGATCATTTCACAATAAAAATATAATTAAAATCACATAAAAAGTCTAGAAGTCACAGAATTTTGTGCATGAAAACATGCATTAGATTAGTTGCAGAATTTCTATTTTAAGATAAACTTTTTATTGAAGTATAATGCACTTTACCTAAGGATTGAAACATTTTATTGAAAAATATATTTCCTGGAGATATTTTTGCTTCATAATTTTAGGGATACCATTGGACCCATTGTAATAATGAGATATACAAGACGTTATGTCGAAGACGAACTTAAACTTTGGCTGGTAAGGGTGTGGAGATGGGTAAGGATGGAAGGGAAAACAAAGGAAGAGGAAACTGCTTGGTAAGAAATGTACTCATTACTTTGCCCATATAATTGTAACCCCTCTGTATGATATTTTCACAATAAAAAAATTAAGAAGAAAATGATCCCAAAGTAATCATTTTTGTATTATTTTCTTATTTCCATGTGATTTACCTCCAATATAGAAATCTAGATATATATTTTAATTTAATTTCACCAAACATATTATTGAGTATAAGATTCTTATACTCTCTACATTCTTCACACTGAGATCATCAAATATGGTGAGTTTGAAATGATTAGTCTCTGTTTGACCCATGTGAATATTATTTACAATGTGCGTGAAATGTTTAAAAAGTAGTATTTATTTTAGTTGTTCTGAAGAGAGAATAACTGATAAAATCAAAGGCTAAAAAGGATTAGATTTAAAATTTAGAATTCAGGAAATATTTTTGACCACACTGGTTACTGGAGCTTTCCCAAAAACCTCATGAGACAATTTATATTGATGAAGGAAAAATCCCAGAGTTTAGACATTTACGAATAGAAAAATCATGTCATTCTGAATATGTAGAGCTACATAACAAACATAGAAAATTTAGCTTTTAAATATCTGAATATACTAATACATTTAATTGCAGGGTAAGTAATTGTTCTGAAAGGAGTTAAAATTGCATTTATTTTGAAAAGTAAACCTAAGTATTCATTTGAATAAAAGACAATGTTTAAAATATCACTCATCCAAGACACAAGATGTACAGTTCATTTTTTTTATGCCTATTATGTTCTCTAAACTTACGACAAATATTAGATTAGTAAACCTAAATCATTGCTTTGTAGGGAAATAGAAAGATTCTTAAAACTCATGACTATAACTTTTTCTCAAACAATTACTAGGTAACTGTTTTATATTTTTTGTCAGGGAATCTTATTTTTATTCATTAAGTTAAATAATTGGCCAATAACAATATAAATTATGCATGAACAAAGTTTAGAACAAGTATTTCTTACACAGAACATATTATAGTTCTCTTCAAGAACACTGGAAGGCAGTTATTTTATTAATGGTTAGTTATTTTATTTTATTAATGGTTATTAATTTTCAGAAGTGGCAGTTTCGTTATTCTCTTTCCATAATATATTTAAAACATTTGATTATACTCACTCTATTTCCTTTATATTACTCCTTCCTCCAAAGATCTTGTTTTTTACATAAAATTATATCTTTATATATGCACATATAAACTCTTTTGGAAGATTTAAGCTAAACTGCAACTTAATTTTGAAGTAGGCCCTGAGAGGAGACTCGAGCTAGTACAGCTTCTTTACAGACTTTGTTTTTGTTTTAGGGATTTTAGGAAAAAAACCAAAAACATCTAAACAAGGTTAACTGGACCTTGGCTCCAACCAGCTCAGTTCTTAGAATGAGAAGAATGCCCCTAGGTTCCCCTCCCCTTAACAACTTAACCCACCTTCATTGTTCTGTTAAGGACTGACATTTTAAACAGATAGCCAGTAATCAGGCTCATGCTGGCAACATCCTGAGTTTACCATAAACTCCTCCTTTTTCACATGCTTATGTTAACTCCACTAAACTCCTTGCATATGCTTACCTTAAGCTCCACTTTACCATTGAATTCGTGAGTCATTTAAACCAAAAGTGATAGGCTGGTTTAAACAGCCATTATGTGACAATGTGTAACCTCATTGCCCACCTGTGTGTGGTCTGGTATGACTGTGCAATCTTTTGGGTGTGTGACAATCTCATTGGTTGCCTACATGACCAGGTTGTGATTTTTGCCTTTAAAAACCTAAGTATGTGGGCCGCTGGGGGTCGCAGTATCAGCTCCTGAGCCTGTGCTGCAGCCCTGGCCGGTCAGTGTAGGAACCTTCTCAATAAAGTTGCTTCTTTAATAACAACTTTGTGGTGGTGGGCTCTGTCACTCCGGACGACTAGGTGGGCTTGCCTGCCTGAGTAGGGGGTCTTCCTACTACAAATTTAAGATGTACAGAGGATTAACAGGATGAACAAAAATGAGTATTTTTTTGGTAACTTCTAATTGAACTATCATTATTATTATGGTTAGGGTTAGGATACCAGACAGAATTAGAATTAGGGTTAGAGAAATAGCAAATTTAGGTTCAACTCAGGATGACCTATTGCAACAATAATATTCACAGCACACTGTACTGAAAATGAACTTTACACCAAGGAGAGAGAAGAGTGATGGAGATGGAGAGGGAAGGGATAGTTGGACAACAACAAAGAAGGGAGTAACAATGGTCAACAAGAAATGTAATCATTACCTTACGCATTTAACTGTAATCCCCCTGTCAGCCTCATTACCTACTGAGGAAGCTGATTTCTGAGGACCGCAGTTCAAAGCCAGCCCAGGAAGGAAAGTCTGTGAGAACTGTATCTCCAATTAACTACCAGTAAACCAGAAAGTGGTGCTGTGGCTGAAGTGGTACAAGCGCACAACTTGAGCTAAAGAACTCAGGGATTGTGCTCAGGCCCAGAGTTCAAGCCCCACGACCGACAAAAAGAAAAAAAAGAAAAAGAAATGTGTTAAATGTTAAGTAAAACTGAACTTTTTTAGATTTTAGGAATTCAGGAAAATCTGGGATAATGGAAGTACAATGTATTTCTTAATATCAGGATTTGAGATCAATGGGTATAATGATTCCTCTTATGGAACAAGATAGGTTCAGAGATAAGAGTGAGAAAATCTGTAGGGCTTAGGAAAACCTGCAATTTATTTCCAGGATTACAGTGGAATTTCAGGATTGCAAAAAATGAGCATTTTTCATAAATTTTAGAATTGAGATACCTTTAGAGTTAAGGTTATGGTTAGGATTCCAGCCATGGTTAGGGTTAGGTTGAAAGAAAAAAAAAATGAGGGTCAAATTGAAGGTAAATTTTAATATAAGCCTGGCAAGCATCAGAATGAATGTGAACTAGAGTATTGCTATTAATATTAGAATCAACTTGCAATTAGGCTTATATTTATTCTCAATATTCCAGTTAAAATTAAGTTTAGGGTTAGAAAATGACTAAGATATTGGAAAAAAATTGAAACTTATGTTTGGAAGGCTTATATGAATCAAGTTAGGATGAATGAAAACTAGTGTAATACTAACTAGTTAGTGTTAGTATTGATATGTAATTTGGATTAAAATCAGAGTCAGTATTTTGTTCTGATTATGATTAGCGTTATGAATAGGAAAGTTTTACTATAAAATTGAGATTTCACTAACAAGTAGAAGCAAAAATGTGAGCCTTAATAGTAACTAGAGCATTATCATTATATTTATTTCTCAGTGATCATTCTTGTAATGATTAATGAGAGTTTTACAGCCAGTTTTAGGTTGAGAGTTAGCGTTAAGTAAAGGACTAGGTGATATGTAAATCTGAAATTGTTTTAGGATACAGTGGTGCAGGAAAAGGTAGGATTAATGGAAACTACAGTATTTTTCCTGGTAAGAGAATTTGAGGACAAGTAATATAATGGTTCATGTTAGGAAACAAGACAACTTCACAGGTAGAGTCAGGAAATTTGTTGGAATTAGGGCAAATTGAAACTCATTTCCAGAGTGCAAACTGGAATATTCATTAAAATGAATAAATCTAGAGTATTTATTATTATTAATTTTGGACTATTATTAGTTTGAAAATTAGGTTTCAGTTCTAGCTGGACAGTGTTAGCATTAGGGAAATGGAAAATTTAGGGTCAAACTGAAAATAAATCTTTGAATAACAAGTCAAGATCGAATTAGGATGAATAGGAAATAGGAAACTGCTAATAATATTAGGATTAGGGTATGATTAGTGTGAGGGAGCCTGAATGTTGTGTTAGAAAAATGGCAAGTTATTAAGTAGAAACTATTTTAAGAAAGATGAGTTGAATCAAAGACAGGATGTATAAATTTAATGTACTTTTGTGGCTTTTAGAATCCAAAGGCAATTGGTTCTAGGGTTAGGGATACTTTTTCTAATGTAAGAACTAATGAATTAAAGGCACAATTCTTTCATTCTAACAAACCAAGACAGTCATGATTTGGGGAAAAAACAATTTCCTACATGAAAATGTGTCTTAAAATATTTTCCAACCAGGATTAAATAATAGTGAACAGGTTGCATTTATTAAAATTGGGTAAGTTGATGATAAACTTTCAAAAAATATCCAAACACATAAAATTTGAACTCAGATATGTTACTGGGAAAACAGATACTTGCTCTAGCTGGGACATTGTGTGTGTGTGTGTATGTGTGTGTGTGTGTGTGTGTGTGTGTGTGTATGTGTGTTTGTGTGTGTATGCACCCACCACATGTCTTCAAATCAGGCCTGGGCCGTGTCGTCAGCTTATTCTGTGGAAGTATGGTACTAAACCACGTAGCCACAGGCTTTCTTCTGGCTTTTTAGTAGTTATTTTGAAATAAATATCTCATGGATTTTCCTGTCTAGACTTAATCTTCTGATCCCCAGAAATCCTTAGGTTAGTGTTACTGTGGGTGCTACCACAAAATGACAGTTCATTAAATTGGGAGCAATATGGAAGTACTCTTGCAAGATATGAAGTAACCAGCTCATTAATGTGGGAATAACAGGATCACATTAGATTGCTTTCAAACACATTATTTCTGATGAGTTTAACTGAAGCCCAAAGCATAATCCAAACCTATTTGCCACACTGTATGAAGTAGCACATATTCATGGTAGAATATGAACAATGAATTAAATCATAAAGACTTTGTTGGGTTTGCAACAAAGAAATAGAGTGTCATTGAAATGAAGTCCAGACTGGAGGCCTGTAGCAAGCAGAGGAAAGGAAAGGAGGAAGAAGGGGTAAGAGAGGAGGAAGGGCATAGCAGGAGGGAGAAGAGGAGGGGACAGGGAGAAAGTAGAGGTAGGAGAGAAGGAAGAGAGAGAAGAGGAGCAGGTGAGGAGGCAGGAAGAGGAAGATAAATGCAATATATCAACAAGAATTGTTGGGAAACATTTTGCATAAGCAATCTACATGTTCATGGCAGGATTATTTTCTAATCAGAGAGACAGCTAGCACAGTGACAATATGGGTGATACCTGTTACTCAATCATTTTATTCTCTTTCTTCAGTTCAGAAGAAATGCTTAGTTCGGTGTTTTACAGATATACTTCAGGATTTCTTTTTCATGAATCAAACAATGGAAAGAACTAAATGCAACTTCCTTTAATTAAAAAAGATTAGAAGCTATATTTATTTGTATTACTATGCATGAAGAAATCCTGGAGATTTCTGGTTAATTCAGAGGGTCCCATGCAAAAATACAGGACAGGAGGAAAGTAAAACTGTTTTTAAAGTATAATAGGTTATCATTGCTGAAAAGTTTTACTGGACATCTTTTTTTTTTTTTTTTTTTTTTTTTTTTGCCAGTTGTTCATTGCTCCAAAACTGTGCCCTGGAGCCCTTTCCAAGTCACCACATGAAAGTCCATTTCTGTAGTCCCTGTGGGTGTGGATGCCTCCTTAGGTCACCCGTTGAGATGTGTGGCCAACTCCTTTATGGTGGATGTGCAGTGAGTGGATGTGTGTGCATGCTCCCCAGCATTTCCAGATGAGCCCAGCCCACCCTTCCCACCTAACTTCCCAGTCTCAGTTGCTCCATTTCACCCAGGAGCTGGCAGCTATGGGTATGGAGTTGAGGACACTGTTGCCCTCTCCTCCTCCAGCTGTGTTGGTAGTGGTCTTCTGTGCTCCTGAGTGCGTGGCCCCTCCTAGGGAGACTCTGTTCTGGGGTCACTGCCTGCCCCTATGAGTGCAGGGTGGGGGACACCCTGTTTGTACACTGTACAGTCCATTGGTAAAGGAAGGTTGGGCATGCAGTCTGCCTCCTTGGGGCCAGGCAGCCCAGCCTTGGTTCACCTCATCTGTTTTTAAGGGGGTCTGGGTACTGGAGCCATGTGTTGGCCCTTCTGCCAGCTGGCTTGTGACAGCTGCAGCAGCTCAGCAACCTGGAGCCCCATCAGTAACTCTGTGGACCTCCATTTTCTGGTCCTTGTGGACTCGGGAACAGGTTCAACCCTACATATTCCAATCAGCACACCAGCTGCAGCACCAAGGAAATGAAGTTCCTCTTGCTTTGCTGTGTAGCCTCCTCCGTCGCCTTTCTGGCCCACATGGGCCCAGCTCTGGGTGCCATTCCAGGGATACTCCATTTGGAGGCAATGGGCTCACCCCCTACCCACGTTGTTCTCCAAAGCAGGGGAAAGGGCCTGGCCTTGGCAGTTCAGGCTGCACAGATGGAAGGCAGGACTTGCCTTGCCTCCCCCCGGCTTTGGCACCTGAGTCTGGGTTGCTTGGTTTGGTCACTAATGGAACCTTGTTGGCTACAGCCCACCGCAAAGGTCCTGCACCTGCTGCAGCAACAATGCAGTGTCCTGGACCCCCTTAGGTTCACCACATGGACCCCTGATGGGCCTACTTGGGCTGGGTGTGGGTTTCATCTCAGGACTCCCATTAGGAAGTGCCACTCTCCTTCGTGGTACTGCAAGCAAGAGGTGCCACATATAATATCTACTTTCAAACATTTTCCTTCACTGAGATAAACAGAACTTGGAGATATAAATAAGTTTTATAAAAACAAAATATATAAACTATATCACTTCAACCTTTTAAACCACAGTAATATTTTTATCCAGTAGGAATTCTGTCTGCAATTACCTATTTTACATTTGATTGTAACTAATGTAATGTATTTTGTGTGCATTTTACTATTCTAGTATAATTTCATTTGCACTACTTACAATTTTTTTCAAATTCTGTGATTTAATCACGTGTTTATGGATAGGAGTTTTGTTGTACTTTTATTTCAGTTTTCCATTATGGCCTTATGAATACAAACAATAAAATGCATTCTTGTTGGTATAAAGTTCAATGATTTTGGACTAGAGACTCAAGGATAGAGCATAGCATTACATATCATACAGTAATGTGTATCACTTTGTTTAATACTGCTCCAAAAAATAATTGATAATTCAGGTGGCAGCCACTTCATCTGGCATGCTGGTCTGTCTGGTGAAGTAGGATCCTAGTGGCAGCATGCCCATATCAGGCCATTGCAGGCACCTCGCCTGGGACTGTGGGAGAGGATCAGGGTGCACCTGCTGTTCAGCTAGGGCAGCAACCCGGCAGCTGTTGTGTGAATGACACAGTGTCACTGACTCGCATCTAACACATGCCTGCCCCGTGGGCTTGGGCCCTGAGGATCAGCCCCTGGGAGCACACACACACACCGTGGGGCAGAGGGCGCCTACCTAGGAGGGTGTGCAGACCAAACAGAAGCCACTCTGCAGATTAGCTGGTACAGTATTTATTCTCGTTAGGGCAGGGGACAATTCTGCTCCGCTGTGGGGAGAAAACAAGAAAGACAGACCAAGGCAGGTGAAGCCAACTTTTCGTACTCAGGCTGGCAAGGAAACTTTCCTCCATGCACTCTCCAGCAGGCTCAGGAAGCCCTTCCATGTTCCTTGTCCATGGAGTAGCAGCCAGGGACACTCATGTCTGGTACTCCTTGCTGCTCTTTTGGGTTTGTTTGTTAATTTATACAGACAGCCCCTCCCTCAGACAGCAGAGTTTTCTGGGTTTTGTAAAACGTTCTGCATCTGAGCATTCCCAAGTTTGGTTTTTGTATTGTTACTTGTAAATGCTTTGTGAAATTTGTGTTTTAGGTGTTGAGGTGCGAGAGAAGGAGCCAGATTATGAACACTGTTTCCTACCAGTCTTTCATTTAAAAATGAAAGCAGATTCTCTATAAAAATGCCTATCAGGAAATAAATTTGAGAGGGGAAAAAAAGACTGCTTTCTCATAAGATCAAAATGTGCTAGTTTTATATGCATGTTTTATGCGCTCAAAATATAATTAAGTAACTCACTATCTAGGAACAATTGTCCAGAGCTAAGAGTTAAGTGTCTGGGACCTAGAGGCATAGTGTTTGTGAGGTTTATCCAAAGGGAGGGAAGAAAGTTAAAATTCATAAATGACTTTGTAGAATCAAGGTGGCAATACAAAATGAGAATCACAATAAACTTCTTTGCTATTTGGGGTCTTTTATTATTCCATATGAATTTTTGGATTGCTTCTTCTATTTCATTGAAGAGTGACATTGGGATATTGGTAGGTATCGCATTGAATTTGGATATAGCCTTTGGCATTATTGCCATTTTCATGATGTTAATCCTCCCAATCCAGGAGAATGGGAAGTTTCCCTCTTCCATAGCTCTGCTTTAATTTTCTTTTTCAGGTTTTTAAAGTTCCCATCATAGAGGTCCTTCACCTCTTAAATTAACTCCTACGTATTTTATTTTTTGTGCGGCTAGTAAAAAGGGGTTGCTTTCCTAATTTCAGCTGCACTCTTATCATTATTGGAATACAGGAAAGCCTTTATTTTCTGAGGGTTAATTTTATAATCTGCTAGTTTACCAAAGTTTCTGATCAGGTCAAGTAACTTGGGAATGTAGTCCATGGGTTTCATTAAATACAAGACCATGTTATCTGCAAAGAGGGAGAGTTTTACTTCTCTTTTACTATTTGGATCCCTTTAACATTGCATCTTATCTTATTGCCCAAGATAGCATTCTAATATTAAGTTGAAAAGGAATGGAGAGAGCAGACATCCTTATCTTATTCCTGAATTTATAAGTAATGGGTTTAACTTCTCACCATTAAGTATAACGCTGGCTGTAGGTTTGTCAGTTCTTAGGAGAAAGAACAACACTAGACCAATATCAGTTCCAAATTTCAAACGCTACTAAAAAGCCATAGTAATAAGAACAGCTTGTTTCTGGCACAAGAACAGACCTGAGGACCAATGGAGTAGGACTGAAGACTCAGAAATGAAACCCCTGACCGATAGCCACCTAATCTTTGACAAGGGAACTAAAAAAAGAGAATGGAAGAAAGACAGACTTTTGAGTAAATGGTGTGGGAAAAATTGGTTAAACACCTGTTAAACTAAAGCTGGATTGGTATATATCATCCTGCACAAGAATCAACTCCAAATGGATCAAAGACCTCAAAATAAAAGAGGACACCATGAAAACATTACATGAAGGAATAGGATAAACTCTAGGGCTTTTTAGCACATACCGAAATTTTCTTAATAGAGAGCCAGAAACAAAGAGTAAAGAAAAATAAGTTAAGAAATTCATTCCTTAATTCATCTCTTTATGAAACAAGTAATTTACTATTACAAGATGAGATGAAATTATAAATTCCAAATGCTGATGCAGTCTGTACATAATAAACATATACAATAGTCAGAAAAAGAAATCAAAGAAACCTTGGACAAATGGGATTGCATGAAACATGAGAGCTTCTGCAAGGAAAAGGTCATAGCTAGCAATATCAATATAAAACACACGTTCTGGGAGAAGATCTTCATGAGGTATAAAACGGACAAGGTCTTATATCTAAAATGTACTTAGGACTCAAAAAATTAAATCCCCCAACAGCAGATCTTCAAAGAAATAACTGCTCGATAATTAAGTGGGCTAAAACTTAAAGAGAGACTTCTCTGAAGAGGAAATAAAAATGGCCATTAGACACATGAAGAAATGTTCAACTCTTCTAGCCACAAAAGAACTGAAAATCAAGACAACATTGCGATTGCACCTTACTCTAGTTAGAATGGCTATAATCAGGAAATTTAATAACAACATGTTGGAGGGGATGTGGCTAAAACGGAACCCTATTTCATCGATGGTGGGAGTGTAAACTTGTTTAACCACTTTGGAAAGCAGTATGGAAGTTCTTCAAAAGACTTCATGTAAAGTTCCCCTATGTCCCAGCAAGCCCACTTTTGGGCATTTAGGCATTTACCCAAAAGATCACAAACATGGTCATACCAAAGTTGTCTGTGCAACCATATTTACTGCAGCATTATTCACAATAGCTAAGATATGGAACCAACCTCGATGCTCCTCAGTTCATGAATGGATCAAGAAAATGTGACACACACACACACACACACACACACACACACACACACACACCACACCACACACACACACACACACACACACACACACACACAATGGAATTCTATGCCTTCATTAGAAAGAATGAAATTGTCACATTTGTTAGGAAATGGATTTGGTACATGTTATATTTGGTACATGTTATATTTGGTACATGTTATATTAAGTGAAGTAAGCTAGGCCCTAAGAAACATATTTCCCATGGTTTTCCTTGTTTGCAATGACTAGTATATATCTAGGACAAGCAGAGAAGATCAAAGGCTATGGACATATAACCATATAAGATGACATTAAGTGAAAGGTACCCCAAGTGAGACACACAAGTGATTTTTTCTTTCTTGTTTTTGTTTTTAATATACTTATAATGCACTATGTGATTCTTTTGTAGGTTCATCCCCCCATGGTATAATCCCTGTTTTCATTGTATATGATTCCAGTGTTCTGCATTTTTGTATACATTTTTGTAATTTGGGGTGTGGAAAGGTTATAGCAGAATGCTGAAATGGGGATGTAGGTTGACCCATTGTGATGATGAGATGTACAGGATACTGTGTCAAAAATGAATTTACAATGTGGGGTAGGGGTCAAGGAGGGAGGAGTTGGAGAGTTGAGGAGGGAAAGGGTAGTAGGGGAAAAACAAAGGAGGAGGTAACAATGCCCAATAGGAAATGTACTCATTACCCTACTCATGTAACTGTAAACCCTCTGTATAGTATTTTTACAATTAAAAATATAAAACTCTCTTCCTGGTATAGATTTCCAGTGCTGCCCTCGGCATTGCATTTTTTGCCTTTTCTGGCTGTGGTTAGGTCCATCTGCCTAGTGGATCAGTAGTCTTCAAGGCTTCTTGGTCCTGAAGTGGGACTTGGATTATCCAGTGATGGTTGGAACTAGGCCAAGGACAGGACAAAACCACTTCCAGGGCATGGCTTCTTCATCCCCCCCCCCATGCAACTAGGATTGCAAGCAGAATTTCTATGAATTTGACTCCAGAAAACAACTACTGAACCAAAAGGAAAGGTCACCAAACACCTTCCTTCCTCCCACATTCCTTCCTTCCTTCCTCCTTGGGAAAGTACAAAATAATTTTGCAGGTTTTGGCAAACACACAAATTGCCCACCACCTCCCCTTTTAAACTAGGTTTAAGGTCACTAAGTCATGTAAATGGAAAATGCCGCACTCATTATTCTGGACAACTTCAGGTTGTTTGATGCTTTAATTTGTTGTTGGTGGTGGTGGTGGTAGGAGGGCCTGAACTCTGGGTCTGGTTGCTGTACCTGATGAGCTTTACAGCTCAAGGCTAGTGTTCCTCCATTTGAGCCACAGAGCCATTTCCACATTTTTCTGCTTATGTGGTGCTGAGGAATTGAACCCAGGACCTCATGCATTCAGGACAAGCACTCTACCACTGAGTCTTCTTCCCAGCCTTAATGCTTCAATTCTTTTATTTTTTTATTTTTTATATTTTTATATTTATTTATTTATATTTATTTTTATTTATTTATTTATATTTATATTTAATTTTTTATTTTTGTCAGTCCTAGGGTTTAATCTTAGGGTGTAAACATATCCCTGAGATCTTCAGCTCAAGTGGAGCCCTCTATCACTTGAACCACAGTGCCAATTCGTGTTTTCAGATAAGCATCTTTCAGACATTCCTGTCAGGGTTTGCTTTGATCAGTGAATTTTTAATTATATTTCTTCTATGTATTTATTGGAATATTGCAGTTTATCTGAAATTTAAAGTTTTCTGTAAAACTTTGTCTTCAAGTATTCCAATAGTATTAAATATTACATTTACAATCTATTCTGTAGCAATACATTTTGAAATTATTATGTTAAGATGAAAATCTTGTTGTTTGTAGAAAAGTCCCATTAAAGTCCAAATTGGAAATATGGTCATTTCAGCAGCCTTGAGTCTCCTTCATATTTATTTATTTATATTTGTGAAAATACCATACAGAGGGGTAACAATTACATAGGCCAGATAATGAGTACATTACTCATCAAGCATTGTTGCCTCCTCCTTTGTTTCCCCTTCCCATCTGTTCTCATCTGCCACCCCCCGTGCTCTCCAGACACCCCTTTGCCCGCCCCCCACCCTTGCCGGCCAAGGTGTAAAGATCGTTTTTCTTTCATTTTTTATTTATTTTTTTTATAGTGAGGAATACCAAACAGACAGGTTACAATTACATGGGCAAGATAACGAGTATATTTCTTATCAAGCATTGTTGCCACCTCTTTGCTTCCCCTTCCCATTCCTTTCCATACTACCCTCCTCTCCCTACCCGACCCTCCCCAACCCCCCATCAAAGTTGTAAAGTTCGTTTTTTGATCTAAAGACTTGTATATCTCATTGTTGCAATGGGTCCACCTGTATCCCTAGATAAAAGATTAGTTTTTTCTCTTTCCCTACACAAATTATAACATCAAATACAGTGAAAGCAGGGGCTATACTGTGGGTGATGGACATACATAGCAATATAGAAATCAACTTATAAATATGTTAGAAAATGTCGCAAGGAAAAATAAACATGGAATCCTTATCTTTTGGTTCATTTCACCTAACATCAAATTCTCTGACATATTCTGCTCTTCTCAGACATATTCTGGCTACTGCAAATAAGGGAAACCAGGGGAACTATGTTTCTTTGGGACTGGTTCACTTAATATCAATTTTTCCAAGTCTTTCCATTTCCTAACAAATAGGGCAATGCTATTCTTTCTGATGGAGGCATAGAATTCTATTGTGTGTGTGTGTGTGTGTGTGTGTGTGTGTATATATATATATATATATATATATATATATATATATATATATATATATATATCGAACATATATATACATCGTACATATATGATACATATATACATAAATATATGATATCATATATATATGTATATATGTATCATATATATGTATGTATATATACCTATACTTATATATATAACATATATACATATATATGTATATAGATAGATAGATATATCATATATATATATGATATATAGAGTAGATGCATGGATCAATAAAATGTGGTATATATATATATATAGGATCAATAAAATGTGGTATATATATAATGTGATACATATAATATATATATAGGATCAATAAAATGTGGTATATATATATATATATAATGTGATATATATATAATGTGATATATATATATCACATTTTATTGATCCATGCATCTACTAAGGGGCATCTGGGTGGGTTCCATATCTTAGCTATGGTAAATAATGGTTCAATAAACATAATTGTGCTGGTAGCTTTAATATGGTCTTGTTTGTGACCATTTGGGTAAATGCCTAAAAGTTGGATTGCTGGGTCATAGGGTAGCTCTATGTGGAGACTTTTGAGCAGCCTCCATACTAGTTTCCAAAGTGGTTGAACAAGTTTACATGCCCAGCAACAATGCAATAAATTTCCTTTATGCACACATCCCTTCTAGCATCTGTTGTTATTAGAGTTCTTGATTATAGACATTCTAACTGGGGTGAGGTGGTATCTCAATGTTATTTTGATTTGCATTTCTGTTATGGCTAGAGAGGTTGAGCATTTCTTCATGTGTCTATCGGCCATCCTTCTTTAAACTTCAGGGAAGTTTCTCTTTAAGTCTTTATCCCACTTATTTATTGGGCAGTTGTTTCTTTGAGGATTTGTTTTTGGGGGATTTAATATTTTTGAGTTCCAGGTATATTTTAGATATGAGACCCTTGTCTGTTTATGGTAGTGAAGAGCTTCTCCCAATCAATGGGCTTTCAACTGATCATGATAACTATGTCCTTTGCCATGCAGAAGCTCTGCAATTTCATGCAATCCCATTCGTCCAACATTTCTTTGATTTGTTGTAATTCTGTGTGTCTATTAAGAAAATTTCAGCCTGTGCAAAGGAGACCTACTGTTTCTCCTATTCCATTCTTTAATGTTTTCAGAGTATCTGTTTGACTCCGAGGTCTTTGATCCATTTCGAGTTCATTCTGGTTCAGGATGATATATACAGATCTAGCTTTAGTTTTCTACAAGTAGTTAACCAATTTTGCTAGCACCATTTACTAAAGAGGTTGTGTTTCTTCCATTCTATTTTTTTAGCTCCCTTATCGAACATTAGATGTCTATAAGTCAATAGGTTCATTTCTGGGTTTTAATTTCTAGTCCATTGTTCCTATGGTCTGTTCTTGTGAGAGTACCAAGCTATTTTAATTACTATAGCTTTGTAGAAGAGTTTGAAATTTGGTATTGATATTCCTCCAGCAGTGTCGTTTCCGTTAAATAATCGTTTTTGCTATTCGTGGTCTTTTATTGTTCCATATGAATTTTTGGATTGCCTCTTCTTTTTACTAAAAGAATGAGGCTGGAATATTGATAGGTATCATATTGAATTTGTAGATAGCCTTGGAAAGTATTGCAATTTTCACTATATTGATCTTTCCAATTCAGAAGCATGGGAGTTTTTGCCACTTTGTAAGTTCGGTTTTGATTTCCTTTTTCAGGGTTTTAACGTTTTCATCATAGAGGTCCTTCTTTTCTTTGTTAAGTCCTAGGTATTTTATTTTTTGTGGGGCTATTACGAATGGAGTTGCTTTCCTGATTTCAGCCCTACTTTTCTAATTGTTGGCATACAGAAAAGCCATTGTTTTTTGAGGATTAATTTTATACCCTGCTACTTTGTCAAAGTTTTGAATGAGCATGAATAATTTAGGAGTGGAGTCCGTGGGATTCTTTAAATCCAAGTTCATGTCATTTGCAAAGAGGGAGAGCTTCTTCTTTCCCTATTTGGATTCCATTTCATATTTGAATCTTATTGCTGTAGCTAGGCATTCTAATACTAGTTTGAAGAGAAGTGGAGTGAGTGGACATCCTTTTCTCATTCATTAGTTAAGAGGAAATACCTTTATTTCTTCACCATTAAGTAAAATGCTGGATGTAGGTTTGTCATATACATTCTTTATTGTATTGAGGAATGTTCCCTGAGTTCCTAATTTTTCCAGAACCTTCAGTATAAATGGGTGGTGGATCTTGTCAAATCCTTTTTCTGCATCTATTGAGGTATCCATGTGGTTCTTATCCTTGCTCTTGTTGATGTAAGTTATTGTATTAATTGATGTGCGTATATTGAAACAGCTTTACATCCCTGAAATGAATCCTGTTTGATCATGATGTATGATTTTTTGGATGAATTGTGAAAGTCGATTGACCAAAATTTTGTTGAGAAGTTTTGCATCAATATTCATCAAAGAAATGGGTCTATAGTTCTCTTTCTTTGATGAGTCCATGCCTGGTTTGGGGATGGGGTTTATGATGGCTTCATAGAATGAGTTCGGTATTGAACTTTCTCTTTCAATTTCATTGAAGACTTGGAGGAGCATTGATGTGAGCTCTGCTTTTAAGGCCTTGTAGATTTCTGCTGTAAAACTATCTGGTCCTGGGCTTTTCTTAGATGGGAGGTCTCTTATTGCTATTTCTATCGCATTGCTTAATATGGGCCAGTTAAGATGGTTTAACTCATCTTGGTTTAGTTTCGGCATGTCTATATTTACTAGGAAACGGTACATTTCTGATAGGGTCTCAAACTTATTAGCATAAAAGTTTGAGAAGTATTCCTTATAATGTACTGAATCTTGGTTGTTTCTGTGGTGATGTTTCCATTCTCATCTCTGAGTTTATTTATTTGAGTGTGTTCTCTTGTTCTTCTAATAAGATTTGTTAAGGGTCTATCAATTTGTTAATTTTTCAAAGAACCAACTCTGTTTTGTTGATTCTTTCTATGCTTTTTTGGATTCTAATTCATTTGATTTTGATTTAATTTTAATTATTTCTTTCCATCTACAGGATTGGGGTTTATCCTGCTGCTCTTTTTCAAGGAGGCTCAGATATGTCATTAAATTGTTGGTTTCAGATCACTTCAACTTGTTGATGTAGGAACTCAGAGCTATAAACTTGCCTCTGAGTACTGCATTTGCTGTGTCCCAGAGGAGCTGGTAATTTGAGTGTTCATTTTTGTTGAATATTATAAACATTGGAATTTCGTTTATGATCTCTTCCATGACCCACTGGTGATTCAACAGTGTGTTGTTCAACCTCCATGTGTTACATGACTTTCATTGGTGGCTTTTGGTGTTGAGTTCTAATTTTATTCCCTTATGGTCTGAGAGAATGCAAGGTATAACTTCAATGTTTTTGGATTTGGACAAGTTTGCTTTGTGACCTAAATGTGGTCTATTTTGGAAAAAGTTCCCTGTGCTGCTGAGAAAACGTGTATTCTGATGCTGCTGGGTGAAATATTCGGTAGATGTCTGTTAAATCTAGGTGATCTATGCAGTTTTTTATATCCATGGTTTCTCTGTTAATTTTTTGCCGAGTTGATATATCTAGTGGGGAGAAAAGTCCCCAACAATTAATATCTTTGGATCTATGGGAGATGTGAGAAAAAGTCAAGTTTCTTGGATAATTTTGGATGCTCTTATGGGAAATAGATATTTAAAATTGTAATATCCTCCTGAAGGAGAGATCCCTTAATTAGTATATAGCAACCTTCTTTATCTCTTCTCACTAATTTTAATTTGAAATGTATTTTATCTAATATTAGGATTGCAACTCCTTCCTCTTTATGAGGCCGTTTGCTTGTTAGATTTTGTACAACCTTTCACTTTCAACATGTGTTCCTTTTTATGAGCAAGTTGTGACTCCTGAATGCAGCAGACAGAAGGATCTTTTTTTAAAAATCCAACTAGACAGTTTATGTTGTTTAAGTGTATTGTTTGTTAATGTTGGAAGATAGTACTGAGAGATATTTGGGAGTTCCTGCCATTTTATGCACCTTCTTGGGGGCTGCTCCAACTGGGTTCTTCCTACGGTTCTTGGATTCTCAATTTGGGTGCAGTTTCTTAGCCTTTATTGCGGTCTTGTTGGTTTTCTCTGTGTAGGACATCTTTAAGTAACTTTTGTAGGGCTGGTTTGGTAGAGATATATTGTTTCACTTTTTCTTTGGTATGGAAAATTTTTATTTGTCTTTCAGTTATGAAGGAGAGTATAGCTGGGTACAGTATTCTTGGTTGATAGTTGTTTGTCTTTAGGGCATGGCCTACATCATTCCAGGCTCTTCTTGCTTTAATTGTCTCTGCTGAGAAATCTGAGGTGATTCTAATTGTTTTCCCTTATAGGTGATTGATCTTTTCTCCTTGACAAGTTTAAGGATCTTTTCCTTGGTCTGAATTGATCCTGTGGATATTATAATGTGTAGTTGTGATGTCTTGTTATGGTCTGGTCTATTTGGGGTTCTAAAAGCTTCTTGTATCTGAATAGGCCTATCTTTTTCATGTTTGTGAAGCGTTCTGCTAGGATCCTGTGAAACAAATTTCTTAGACCTTCTTTTTCCATGAGCTCCTCTACACCTATTATCCTCAGATTAGGCTTTCTGTTTGTGTCTTCCAAATGTTGAATAGATCTATCATATTTCTTGGATTTGTCTTAGATAGTTGTATGTTCTTCCTCTATAATATATAGGCTGTCTTCAATCCCCAAGTTTCAGACTTCTGCATGGTCTAACCTACTGTCAAGAATTTCTACTTCCTTTTTATTTCTTTTCCTTCTAATTGGTCAGCTTTGATGGCTTCAAATTCTTTGTTGGAGCTTCGTTTTAGATCTTGTATGAATTTGTTTACTTCCTTAATTTCATGTTCAATGTTTATTCTCACAGGACTTAGTTGATTGGTTCTGGTTTCCTTGGACTCTAATTCCTTCTGTTGGACTCCATTCAATATTCCCTTTCGGGTCTCCCTGAATTCTTTCAGCTGTCTTTTAATAGATTCCATGAATGCCTTTATTTGGTATGAAAGTAAAACCAGTTTTGTGCTAGAACACTATTTTAAGGCAAGCATCAACCAAAGTCATGTAGTTGCACAGTCAAAAGTCGACAGATACAATCTATTTCAACAGATACAATCTATTCAACACAAAACAACAATGTATTAATGGGCTAAGAACAGCAAAGTAGAATTTGGAAAACCAGAAATGATTAGTTTTAGGGAGAAAAGGGGGGAAAAATAGGATTAGAGAGATGTGGATAGGTAAACGGAGAGTGAAATTAACCAAGTCTTAATCTCAAAGGGGAAAATGGATTGGACAGAATGATAGGAGAATGAGAAGAGAAAATAAAATAGGCAGGAAAAAAATGGAAAAACCAAAATTTAAATTTAAAATGTGAAACACAAAAATTATTCAAGTATAAAGAAGTAATATTGAGTGAAGAATGGGAAAAGGATAAGAGGAGAGGAGAAGTAGAAAGGAGATATGAAGAACTAAAAATACTTATAATAAAAATAAAAATAAAAAATAATTATAATATTATATAGGTATTATGAGATAATATGTTTATTAAAGAATTTAAGTCTAAGAGTTTTTGAAATAAATAATAAATTTCTGGATTAAGTGTGTAAACAATGTGGAATAAGGTCTAATAATCAATGAAGGGTATATCTGAGGATGAGCAGAACAGCAATTAAGTCACCCAAAAGAGAATGAAGAGAAGAAAAAGTGAAAAGAATGAGAAAGAAAGAAAGAAAGAAAGGAAAAGGATCAAAAGTTCAGTAGAGATAAAATAAAAATACAAAAGTACACATACATATACACCTAAAATAAATATTAGAAGAGGAAAAAAAGATTAATAGAAAATATTTTTTTAAAAAAATTACAAGTTAATAAAAAGGTATAAAGAAAGGGTTCTTTGGCGGGTGGGGGGGGGAGCATTGAATGGGAAGATCCTGTATCTCCCTTGTGTCTATAACTAGTCTCTTGGTGAAGTCTCTGGTCTACTTGTGGTATTTGGTTTTCCTGTGGCTTGATTGGTTTCTTAAGTTAGTTTGTTTGGGCAGGCAGAAAAATGGTCTGCTTTACCCAGAATTTTGTGAACCTCCTCCCAGGCTAGTTCAGTGGGAGGGAGATCTGCTTTGTTTCTTACAAAAGAGGGAGTTGGCTGTTTCCTCTTGTTTGGAGATGCTGTGATGAGCCTAGGTTCTGGGTAGAGTTGAGGCCTTTCAGCAAACAGTAGCTTTTCCCTGAGGGGCTACCTTCTGAGACACTCACAGAGCCCAGCATGGAGTAATTCTCAGGGTTTATGTTTACTGAATTTCAATTGATTATCTAGGCTGCTATAGAGAGGGGAACCCTCTGGCTCTGTTTACCCATTGAAGAAAGACATTCCTCTGGGGGCAGAGTTTTCACTGCCTGGGCTGGGTGACTTTCTCCTGGGTGGAGCTGAGCCTGGCAGGTCAGGTCAGGTTCCTGTGACCTGCTAAATGACTCTTTTGTTTTCCTCCAAGGCCAGGGTTGGAGCTATATTCTGAGCCTTTGCCAGTATCAAAGATGGAGATCTCAGATAGTGGCACAGTGGGGAGGGGGAAGGAGAGGGGTGACCTTGCCTCCTCTGCTCCCTGAGAAGGTGTTATTATGTCAGGGTTCTACTCATGCCAGTGCATTGGTTCTTGTGTCGTCTCTGGTCTGTGATCTGCAGGATAAAGATACCTGCTCTTTGTCAATTCTTGCTGGTTTTGGGTAGAATCTGATCACTTGCTGGGTCTGGCACATTTGTCCAGGACTCTCTGTGTTGTAGGTATGGCAGCAACGGCCACTGCTACCGCCGCTGTCACCACAGCCACAGCTACTGACAATTGCTCAGATCTGTTTCCTTTCCTGGATTTTCCCTTTCTGGCAAAACTCTCTGTACTGGGATGGCACACTTGGTGTAATTCTCCCACTTAGGACTGTTCACTGGAACACTAAAACTGCTTTCTAGGTGAGAGCTTGTTTAGCCTCCAGGTTCTCCTCTGCCATCTTCCCGGAACTACTCTTTTTTTTTCTCTACAGTATATTTTTTGTTTTGGAACAAGTGTCATGGATTGTCCAACCATTCAAAAGGAAGCTTATTCCATTAATTTAATAGAAAAGGAATGCAGCCTGCCTGCCTCTCAAGGCAACTTTGAGTATAATGTTAATCTGATAATTCACATCATTGAATTTTCAAATTCGTATTGAGAATGTTTGTTAAACTATTCACTAAAGAGTTTCCAAATATCAAGAATAAAAACAACGTTTTGCTTTCTAAGAATGTTTTAAAAGCTAGTAATTCAATAAAACAAATTCTATTCTTCCAAGATTCCATGGTGAAGAATTTCTCTTTTATCATAGCCCTTACCAGTGATCCCCTCCCTTCAAACTTGTAGCTTTATTCAGTTTTCTTGTTCCCACTTTCATTTTGGTACTAGCACGAATAATCTCCGTGTAGTATTTGACAATGAAATTCCATTTGTTGTTAGATAGATCAATACATATTGCCAAAGGCAGACCCATGGGCATATCATAGAGCATAAACTATTGAATATCATTAACGTGATCCTATTCAACTAGTCCATCAATTAATATAAATACCACATAAATGTGCATCTTCATATAATTTTTAAAATGCAATGTAGTTACATATCATATGTCATAAAATAATTCAGACCACTAGTAGAAGAGAGTAAGCACAACCTTTTGCATCGTTCCCAATGCTATTTGTAAACTTTTCTTTCTCATTAACATTCACTGCAGGGCCTTCTTTTCCTAGCAATAAGTTATGTCATGGCCTTGGATTTTTGTCAACTTTGAGTAAGCTGTTTTCTTTCCACCACCAGTTAGTCCCTAGCATTAAAAACCTGAGGAATAACTCGTCCCAATATGCCTGCAAGAGGAGTATCCAAGTCAACTCTCTGTGCCCACTATGCCCTTACTTTGTTTGAGAATGGGGTATCAGAGACCGGGGAGACAGGGGTGTCAGGGTTCAGGTGGCTGGAAACATGGTGTTATGAATTATGGGTAGCAGAAAAGAGTAGTAGAGACTAGGATACCAGGTAAAGGTTAATTGTGACTGTAATTGCTGAGTTCCAGTGTTAGAAAATTGGTTAGCAGCAACAGCTTTGCAGGGGTTGGGGTAGCTAACACAGGTATCCAGAACTGTTTAGCAGGGACAAGTAAGCATAGACAAAGTGAAAGAGTAAAAGTTGTGAAGGATTGTGGGGCACAATCTGGGTAGCAAGGTCATGGGTGTGTAAACTGGGTAGCCAGTACTATGGTAGAAGCAATTGGCATGGTGGCCTGATGTGGTGCAGAGCTCCGGGTTTTCCTGTCCAGTTTTGGCTGTTAGATCTTTAGGGAAACTACCTCTAGCAGCTCATTATCAGCTTGTGTTCAGGCACGTGCCATATATAAATGTCTACTCCAAGTAGATTGCATTCTTTGACATCAGCTATAGGATCTTTGCTCTAAGCATCCTGAAAGACCACACTCCACAATGCTACAGAACAGGCTCCACATAGTGAGCTGCAATCACCGCATATAACTCTTGCTGCTCCTCTCCAGTGTCAATTATAATGGTAGCAAGGGATCTGAGATGTGCTTAGCAGCAGTGCTCTGAAAAGCTACCAATTCTTACCATGGCAATTTGGGAGCTCCCTAGAAATGGGCAAGAGCATTTGCTGATGTTCTTCCAACTTCTCTCTGTGGCTCTGCACAACCAGTTTGTTGTACCTCAGATGGAATACTTTGATGTCTAGGTGGCATCAAACTTGCTCTATCTTCTCTCTCTAGGTTCTCTTCTGTTTCAGCTGCCTCTCCATTTCCCTCCAGTTAGCTCGCTTCATCTCCACATCTTTTGAATTGTGCTTCATATCAACCTGTGGCTTTCACACCAAACCCTTCCATTTTCTCATCTACCTCTCTAGCTGTCAATATGGTACAACAAGCTAACTTCTGTATCTGTTTATCAAGAATTGAGCTGGTATCCAAGATGGTACTAGCTAACTGATAACATGGGGAGCTTCTTAAATATTCCGCTGTCATTCACTGCTCATTGAGAAAGATGCAAATGTGTTCTGGTCAGTCTCTCCTCCATTTCTGGTTCACAGCATAAAGCGAATTCACAATGGAGCTACCAGACAGCTGCGATGACAGCAAGTGACAAAACCAAAGATAATTTATCGAGCAGATACTTACCAAGTGTAGTAGGATAAATGCACATATTTGTAGGATATTACTAAGAGCTTTCATCAAACTGGTTATTTTATGCTCAAAATGGCAGACCAGTGTTAATCTGTCCCCGAGATCTTCCTGTTGTGAAGGCCCTGAGGACTCCTACATACAACTCAGACCTAATGACATGGGTGAATAAAAAAGTAGGTGAGTATGGATTAGTATTTTGAAGGTGTGGTAAGATGTTGTCTTGTCATGACCAAGATGAAATCAATGTCTTTATGTCCTTTCTCTGACCATCATATCTCTTTATTTGGCATAATTGGCAGATTTCTTAGTGTGTCATCTTCTCCTGTTAGTTCAGTGCACAAGTTAAAACATTAAGCATGCCAAACCATGGGTTTCCATTGTCCTAGTAGATGTTTTGCCTTCTAGGACTTTCCTTCCAGGTAACTCTCTGTTTAGCATATTGCACAATGTCCCAATCAATGAAATCATTTTGAGCCTAGGAGAAAACCTCCATTTGTAAAGCAGTACGCATAAGAAGGAGATGATGCCCCACATTCAAATGCTCCAGGAGAACAGAATGTAAGGGTGTCTACACAGTTGGGAAATAGGATTCTGAGGGGTGGAAATGGATGAGTTTAGATAACAAACTTAGAAGTAATTATAAGTTTCTGAATTTCTAACCTTATTTCCTTCTGCCCCTCAGATCCAATTCAGGAGGTGGTGCAATGTTTATGATCACAAAAAGAAGTTTTTAATCCCAGACCCAAACTCTAAGTGTTCTTGTTACATCTTCCCACCTGCCCCTGATGTAAATTGTCAGAAGGGCAAAGGGGAAGGGAGCCCCCTGCTCAGGAGTAGAAATGGAGCTTACAAGTAACTGCAGTCTCTGACTTTCTATTTTGAAGGTAAGATAAAACGCAGTTTGAGTTTCTACAAAATCAGTTTCTAGGCTCTATGCTTCCTTCAGAACTTCTTTCTCTCCTTCTATGTTTTGACAGCAACAGTTAATGAAGTGCTTCTGTCTCTTAGGGGCAATCCTTCTCTTCACACAATGCTTAAAGTAGACAATAGGTGGAAGCTGCCATTAAATTAAAAAAAAAAACATGAAATAGCACACAGTGAGTGCTTTCCCTGAATTCCTGGACCTAACAAGTTATCAATTCTGAAGAGAACGTTATTATTGGTGCGTACTAACAACCTCCACTGAATGGTGAGCTTAGAACACTTTTCCTACGACAGGTTATGTCCAGGTTATTAGGATGGCTGAGTTCTACTGCATCAATGAACTTACAGACCATGCAAGACAGAAAAATCTAAGAGATTGAGATCCCAAAAAGAAACTGGACCAACAAGAGAAAACTTATCATTGTTGAAAAAGTGGGAAGACTTAACTAGGAGAATATTCCTCTGAATACAGATATGGATATAATTATAACAAAGTTCTAATTTGTGGCTCATCAGTAGAAACTATCAAGTCAAACCTCACTAAAGCAAAAAATAAAACTTATAAAATTAAAAAAAATCTATTTGGATTTCAGTACTAACATCTGTTTTAAGGAGTGCGATTGTGGTAAGTGTGTGTGTGTGTGTGTGTGTGTGTGTGTGTGTGTGTGTGTGTGTGTGTGTGTGTGTGTGTGTGTGTGTGTGTGGTGTCTGAGATTATATATGGGACAGCATTAGTTCTTAAAACCCATCATTTTGTCAATATTCTTTAGGTTTCCCACTCAAGTCTGGTGGCATTCTAGCTCTACCATGTGAAACACACAATTCTCGCTTTCTTCTGGTTAAATGGAGATGAACATGTAATGGATATGTCAACCTGGGTTGGTTTCAAACTATGATCTTCAGATCTTACTCTCTGGAGTAGGTAATGTATAAGAGTGAGCCACTATGTTCAGCCCAGTATTTCCAGTGACTTACATAATCTTTCTGAATCTCAGTTTTCCTGTGTAGAAAGTGAAAAGAATTACTGTGTGGACCTTAGAATCAGGTGGGAGTTTATGACTGGGTGTAGAAAGTATACGTGCTTGGGATGTGTGCACAAAGCCTGAAACACTCATAACACTACTGATGTTTATATTGAAATGTATTCCAGGAATTGGAAACAGGAGGGATTTTTCTGTTCTAGTTTATCCATTTATGGCATTGAGGGAGCCAGAGACATTCAAGGAGAACAGGCAAACAAATGCAGTACTTGTACACTGTAGATATTGTGTTCACAATGAGCTATACCACTGTGGACAGGGACAGGAGGGATTGGATTGTCAAACAAGAAATGAACTCATTACCTGACTTACAAAATTGTTATCTTTTTATTTTATTTTATTTTATTTGTGAACATATTGTACAGAGGGGTTACAATTACATGGGCAGGATATTGCATACATTTCTTACCAAGCATTGCAGCCTCCTCCTTTGTTTACCCTTCACCTCCCTTCCCAGCCTCCCCACTCCCCCCCAAACCTTCCCACTCCCCCCCAACGACATTGTAAAGCTGGTTTTTGACATGGCAATTTGTACTTCTCATTGTTGCAACAGGTCCACCTGAATCCTTAAACGACTTGTTTTTCCCGTCTCCTCCACAAGTTATACTGACATAAATATAGTGAAAGCGGGGGTTATACTGTGGGGGAGGGACATACAAAGCAACAAAGAAATAATCTTATAAATGCATTAGAAATACATGCATGAAAGAAAAAATCATTAAAATACAAATCTAAGGGTTCATTTTCCTAACATCACATTATCTCACCTTTTCCTCTTGACTCATACATATACTAGATATTGGAAATAAGGGAAACCATGGGACCTATGCTTCTTTGGGCCTGGCTTACTTCACTTAATATAATTTTTTCCAAGTTTTTCCATTTCCTAACAAATTGGGCAATGTCATTCTTTCTGATGGAGGCATAGAATTCCATTTTGTATATATACCACATTTTCTTGATCCATTCATCTACTGAAGGGCATCTGGATTGGTTCCATATCTTAGCTATGGTAAATAATGCTGCAATAAACATAGTTGTGCTGATAGCTTTAGTGTGGTCTTGTTTGTAAACATTTGGGTAAATGCCCAAAAGTGGGATTGCTGGGTCATCAAGGAGCTCTATGTGAAGTCTTTTGAGGAACCTCCATACTGCTTTCCAAAGTGGTTGAACAAGTTTACATTCCCACCAACAATGAAGTAAGGTTCCCTATAACAATTTTAAAAATACAGTAACAATTTTAAAAATCCGGGTTGATTCTGTACTCCAGTTTTTGTAGGTGCCCTTAAGACTCAGGCCCACCAATGGAGGTTTTGAAGGTCAATTTATATGATAATTAATATAAAGCCATAATCTCCTAAGAAATGTTATAACAAGTATTTCATTCTTAGTACTGGTTTCTCTTTGAGTAGCAATTCTATATGTTGTTGGCAGAGGTAAGGTTTTACTTTCTGGTTTTAGTATTTGTTAGGTGTTGAAATCCTTCGTAAAGTTTTTCAACAGATTTCTGCTGTATCTTGGCAACCTGCCCCTAACTAAAATTGTAATCAACCTTTGAAATTAATGTACTTGAGTATGAGTTTTATTTATTTAATTTGCTGATGATGGTGAAATGTCGTTGTCCTTTAGCTCTTCAGCTCAAAACTAGTACTCTACCACTTGAGCCAAAGTACCTCTTCTAGCTGTTTCTGCTTAGGTGGTGCTGTGGAATCAAACCTAGGGTCTCATGCATTCAAGATAATCTGTCTATCACTGATCTACCTTCTCAGCCCCCATAAGTGGTATTTTTGTGCAAGGGTGTATCAAACAAATCTATTGAGCAAATGTATTCATTCACCACAAGACATAATCAAAATTTATGAATTATCTGATATTTTAATGAATAAAACTGTTATCATTGTTACTAGGAATTGTTTGTCTCCCCATGCTGTAAACATGGAGGAGGTATTTTAAACTAAAACTACAAAAGTAATTTTAAGGTCTTGGTGCTAACAAAACTGTCCAGGTGTTATTACACTAAACAGAGAATTCAAAATGAGTTTTCTTCATAAATACAGAGATTAAAGGACATATAATCCTTATTTCAAAATGCAAATGAAAGGGAAAATCAGTCAGGAGGTAAAATTTATATTGAATGTTAATTTTTGAAGAAGAAAAAAGATCTTAGATGGCAGACTAAAAACACTATCAGAGCCCTTTATGCTGAATTATAAAAAAAAGAAGCTTTAATTGAAATATTGAGCTGGAATGTGCACATCAGGCAAAGGCAAGCAATCAGAGCATAGCACCAACAAAGAAACACCATAATGTATATCTCAGAAAAAGGAAACAAGTACAGACCAGGGCTCAACATCCTTATCCTTGATTTCAATGATACACATATACCCCCCTACACACAGATGCACACTCACACACATACACACACACACACACACACACGAACACACAAGAATGTATGCAACAGCTCAACCTAATCACTTCCATTCAACATGAATCAAAGATTTTCCTGTACTTTTTGAAACTTTAAAAGTTTCAAGTCTTGTAAGTAATTGATAAAAGATGCATAGGCAATTTTTTTCTGAATAGACTCTGCTATAGAAATGAGAGTTCATGATGGTTATAACTACTTAAACATCTTTGAATCTCAAAAGAATTAAACAAGAGACAATCTGAATTTTGGAACTATATTTCTACCAGCTATTCTTCAAAGGCTTAATAAGAGGTTACAAAATCCAAAATTGAATACCAAGTTAATACAACTAATACTTGTGTAAGTGAAGTGAAAGACACTTCTCAGTGACCTATGCTGCCTCAATTTCTAAGCCTGATGCACATTGTGGAATCTTTGATTCTGCTGGGCCAGGCCCACAGTTGTCTTCCCCAGAGCAGTAGCCCTGCTGGGGTTGGCACTGGGAGCTGTGTGGAGAGGAGGGGAGGCCTCGGGGGAGGCCGAGCTGGGGTTGGGGATGGGGTTAGTAGGGAGAGTACGGGAGGCCCTGGCAGAGGCTGGTGAAGGGAGGAAGGAGGCAGTAGGCCAATGGCTCAGGAAGTAGCATCCCCAAACGCAGCTGGGTTCTGGGGAGTGTCTGTGAGGTGCAGAGTTTGGCCCCTGGGGCCTCGTGGCTGGGTGAGGAGAGGAAGGAGTCTCAAATCCCACCCAAACAGACAATGAGAAATGAGACAACCAGTGTTTGAAGAATTTCAAGATAAAAGGCAGGGATTTGTAGGTAAACTCTGGGGGTGGGGAGGGCAGTAGTGCTGAGCTAGTGGTGGTCATGCCTCTCTGGAGGCCCTTGATGTGAGTGAGGGCCTGCTGTGCTGTGCACTAGGCCTCACTCTTGCCTTGAAGCAGGCACCAGGAATTGCAGGCACAGCCTCAGGTTACCCCACAGAGCTGGCCTGCCATAAGTGCTGGGGACCGGGCAGCTGCTGGGAGGTTATGTGCAGCAGGGCAGAGGAAGAATGGCTGGTGGGTACTGCTCCACCCTAGCCAGGCACAGGGCCACTGGGGAAGTACTGGCTCTTTATCAGGACCAGGGACTGCCCCCCAGACAAGTGGCCTCTGGGGACTTGCATGGTGGCTGTTATGTGTCGGCTGGGAAATTCCTTAGCAGGGTCAAGGTGTCTCCACGGATAGGCACATTTACTCCTGTGCCCCTCCTATCTTCTGGATTCCCACTTTCCTCCTGCCTCGTGCCATTTCCAACTATAGGAGTAAGTTCTCCAGCCTCTAAGAGGCCATCCCGGAGATGCTTACAGGGCTTCCCACGTCTGGTTCACCATGCATGCAGGGCTCATAGGGTGCCATCCTCCAGGCAAAGGTTACCACAATTTCAGTTTGGAAGAGGGAAAAACTTCATTGCCCCAGATACAGCTGCCCTTGGGGTTCTCTGTGTACACTAGTCTTGTGCTGAGATAATGATCCCCAAAGACCACCAAGGAGCCATTTCTGATGTGAGCACACGAGGTTCACTTATTGCAAGCTCGAGCCTGGACTCACAACTGTCAGCATCGCAGTGGGTCAGAGTTGCAACCTCCAAACTTTCAGTTAACAGGGTTTTTATAGGGCATAGGGCTGAGGTAAGTTGGTTCATAGCTTGTCAGTTACATGATTGGTTGACATTTAATGAGATAATATTGTAACAATCTTATTGGCTAACATGTGCAAGCTTAGCAGTAAGAAGCAAATTATGTTAACTATGGAATCTTAAGAAACATCTGTAGCTTTAGGTACCTTCCTGTCATCCACTGGTGGCTATTGCTAGAGGAGTTACGGGAAGAAGTTTATAGGGACATTTCATGGTTTTTCCAGGAACCTGAGTCCTAACATTCGGTAAAAGTTTTTGCAATAGGTACTTTCAGTAAATGCCTTCACAATGGATACTTTCAGTATAGGCCTTCAAAATGGACTAAGTCCAGAATGGCTATACTTTGGCTAAGGTCTCTCACTAGGGGTGTGTGAGTGTGTGTGTGTGTGTGTGTGTGTGTGTGTGTGTGTGTGTGTGTGTGTGTTTGTGTGTGTTTGGTATGAGAGAGTCAGACACAGCTGAGGTTTGGTGTAAAACACTTCTTCCCTTCAGCATTGAGTTTTGGTATCTAGTGGTTGTTCCCCCTCCCGAATTCTGAACTCTAAATTTGTCCTTCTATATACTTTTATCCTTAGATCTTCTTAATATTCAGATTCCTAATATCTGCTGTGAACTTCAGAATTTGCTTCATAAAGGGGGTGCCTTTCTTCTAACTTTTATGAAGCCCTTTGCTCTATTTAAATGCAGGATGTGCTGTGTTAGCCCAGACTGTTGTGGCCCAGGCTGTGACTGTTAGTTCTGAGATTAGTTTAGGCTAATATGAAATACTATCATTTCAATCTATCTAGTGAAAAAAGTTCAGCATCTTTATTGAAACAATTTCCTGGCTGTAAAACTAATAAAAAATTCCAGTGGTATAAATGTACAATCTGTTGATTTTAGTTAATTGTGCACCACAGCAATGAAAAAATTCTTCTTACTAAAGTGAATATTTAGAACGTGAAAAAACCAAATATTATAGAACTTAAAAACTGATAAAATACCAAAAGTAAAAGAAAGACACTGATCAGGAATGCAGTACAAATGTAAGTGTTTAATTAATAAGTGAAATATTTGAGATTCTTATCCACATAGGAAATACAAAGGAAAATAAATAGGAAAGTCACTGAAATCCCATCCTACACACCAGAATAACTATCACCACTCGAATAATAAATATCTGGAGAGGTTGAAATAAATCAGGAACTGTATTTAGTTTTGTGATATTGTAAACTAGTGCAACCCATATGGAGATCATAATGGAAGTTTAGACAATACCAAAAAGACACATGTGTTGATGACTTTTACTGCAACCTTGATACATAAAGAAGGAATATAAATCAACATCAACATCCATGTGCATGGCAGCAAGAAAGAAAGCTGTGCAATCAACTTAGGTGCACAAAAAAGAGGGAATAAAGAAATATGCTATTCATAACTATAAACATGTTCTGGTATATAAGAGAAGTGAATTTCTCCAATATCACTGCTAAATATTTTTGGTTATACACCTAATCCTAATTTCACAGGTTTTGTGGCTTCATGTTTTTCTTTAAAAGGGACCTCCATATTGATTTTTAGAGGAGTTACAATAGGTTGAAGATATCCTATAATATGTGGATATTAGAAGAAATTTAAATATATCAATGAACACATAAAGGACCATCATATACAGTTTATAATTTGATCCAATTTTAAGAAGGCAACAGTTGGGGGACAAGAAAATGTTAGAAGCTTAATAACAAAAACACAGACATGGAAAAAATTTTTAAAAATGTGCAACAGATTAGTGCTAATACTAACAAAATATTTTCCTCAAGTTTTAAAAATGAAACAATTAAAATAATACTTAATAACATCAAATAAGTATGCCATGGAAGAAAATGTACCATAGACATATGTTCCCCATAATTTGTTTTAATTTATAACAAATGGACACAGGTCTCATGGTTTCCCTTATTTGCAATATCTAGTATATGTATGAGTCAAGCGGAAAAGTTCAGGTAATGTGATGTTAGGAAAATGCACCCTTAGATATGTATTTTAATGTTATTTTTTCTTTCATGCATGTGTTTCTAATGCATTTATAAGATTATTTCTTTGTTGCTTTGTGTGTCCCTCCCCCACAGTATAACCCCCACTTTCACTATATTTGATGTCAGTATAACTTGTGGAGGAGATGGGGAAAAACAAGTCTTTTAAGGATTCAGGTGGACCTGTTGCAACAATGAGAAGTACAAGTTGTCATGTCAAAAACGAGCTTTACAACGTCGGTGCAGGGGGGGGAGGGGAAGGATTGGGTGGGGGGGTAGGGGGGAGGCTGGGAAGGGAGGTGAAGGGTAAACAAATGAGGAGGCTGCAATGCTTGGTAAGAAATGTATGCATTATCCTGCCCATGTAATTGTAACCCCTCTGTACAGTATGTTCACAAATAAAATAAAAAAATTAAAAAAAGAAAAAAAAGAAAATGTGATTACATGTCTGAAGATGATAACACATTCAAGTATCATTTATTGAATACAGCAAAGAAAAGTAACAGAGAAGTAGAAAGTAAGAACAACCTGGGGCATGGATGAAGATACTCAGTAGAACTTTGTGAGGAAAAAATGTGCTCCATTTTGCTCATCAACGTTGAGCTAGGACAGCTACCTTTTGACAGAGCACTTGTAATGTAGTCAGAGCAGTGGAGTTACAATTTAGGCAGTAATTTATTACTTTTATTCCCTAATCTTATGATGTGATTCCCAAATGATATGAGTGATCCTAGATTTTCTCAGCCCTTTTTCACCCAAATTTTCTAATTCCTTCCCCTGCCAGTAATTCTTCTGCTATTCTCATTTCTCCTTGTTTCTGAACTCAACTCCTGTGACCTTTTGGTTCATGAGAAAGAGCTAAAGAAATATGAGGATGGTCTGGAATCTGAGGAACATCCACTCCAGCTTGGAGGATCTGGTAAAAGACCTCCACCTGGGACTCAGAATCAGATATTAATTGACCTCTTTGGAAATAGACCAACTCAATCCCTCAGGCAGGATTCATCATTCCTTGACTTTCTCTGAAGAGATTTGGTACTATGGCACAATTCAGAGAATGAGTTTTCCCACCACTCACCACAGCTTTGTCAGGACGAATAGGTTCAAAACTAAAAGTGACCTCAGTTCTCACAGGGCAAGTCAGAAACCAAGAGATCACATTTTTCTCCTCATCAGGCACCTTCTGTTAGAAACAGAGTCTGGGCAAAGTCTAAGATGGAGATCAAGTGAGACTGGGCCTAAGGAGTACACAAAAGAATGACCCTTTCTGACTAAAAGTGAGTTGTGCAGGGAGACATGATAACTTCCTTTATATATGAAAATTCACTAGGTGTGTTATCTCACTGCCATTGTGTGGGAGGTCAGTTTCCCCAAAGAAGTTGTTAAATGTTGTGTCTACCAGTTTGCTCTCTAGGCTATTGTCTCTCCAACCCATTCCCATGCCAAGAATGCATTGCTTCTTTCAGGCACTCAACTACTTGTCCTGAATCCTAAGCAGGAATATTGTAGGCTATACTTTGGCTAACCTCTTGCATTGGAGGTAGAAAAGGCCCAGTCTCTGCACATGCCAAGAGGTAGAAAAGGTGAGTATAAGCTCAGATTGGAACTGAACAACAATCATATTGAAAAAAAATAAATGAAATTAATGGTTGAGTAATTTAGGGTGGATAGCCACTAAATTTAGGTAAATATTAGTAACACATATACAATCATGGATTAGGAAGAAAACAGTGAAGTAGGTTCAAGATAACATGGAAAAGACACATAATAACCATAACAGGAGATGAGAGTGTGAAGGAACTCTTGGCATAGGTCCATTTACTATCTGAGGAGTGACCTTGGTTAGAAGGCTTTTAGAATAATATCTAAAAGAGACGGACTTGCTGGGCACTAGTGGCTCACACCTGTAATCCTAGGTACCCAGGAGAGTGAGATCTGAGTATTACGATTCAAAGCAAGCCCAGGCAGAAAAAGCCAGAAGTAGTCCTGTGGCTCAAGTGGTAGAGCACTAGCCTGGAGCTCAGGGACACTATCTAGGCCCTGAGTTCAAGCTTAATGATCATCAAAACAACAACAACAACACAATAATGATAAAAAGAAATAAAAGAAGGACTTAAAGATATGCGATGGAATAATGATCCTGTGTAACTGTCTAGGGAACATAAAAGGAGACAAAATTTGGAGCAAAATGATACCTATTCTTACTAATCAAGGATGCTTAGCAAATGCCAAATTCCTCTTCCGAGAAACTTCCAAACCTGGGCTCGGAACATGGCTCATTGGTTGAGTGCTTGCCTTGCAGGCTTGACGCCCTGGGTTCAATTCCTCAGCCAGAAGTGGTGCTATGGCTAGAGTGGTAGAGCATTAGCCTTGAGGTGAAGAGGAGAGGGACAGGACCTAGGCCCAGAATTCAGGCCCCATGACCTGCCAAAACAAAAAAAAAACCCAAAACAAAAAAAGCTTCCAAACTTATTTTTGCTCATAAATTAGGAGAGGCTTTTTTTTTAACAGGAATTCTTATCTAGTTCAAGGTCATTAGAACTTCAGTAAAGTTTTCCTGTTGAGATAAAATGCACCAACTCTGCTGAACTTAATCATGACTAGGAAAGTATGGACACTAATGTGTTTATTATAATTTTCCTTATAGATATATAATTCTGTCAGATATTATATATAATATATAGTGTAAAATATATTATACATTATATAGTATAATAAATAAATTCTAATATAACATATATTATATATTAACAAACTTCCTAATTTTAGAGTTAGGAACAAGCAAGATATTGAAAGACAAATGCTTGAATCTCTGAGTAATTTCTCTACCACTGGACAATTCCAGGTTTCATTCTTATTACACAAAGAGCAACATAAGCAAGCGGTGCCCATGGATGTGGTTCTCTGGATTCTGGAAACTGTGATCTGCATATATATATATATATATATATATATATATATATATATATATGTATATACATATACATATACATGTATATATGAAATATTGTTTTATACTAGTGAATGTGTAAAACTATAGCAACAGATAATTAAGTCAACATCTATGTGCCCACGCACTCAATCACTTTCAAGTATAAGAATTTCTTTTCTGGCCGGGCGCTGGTGGCTCACGCCTGTAATCCTAGCTACTCAGGAGGCTGAGATCTGAGGATCGCGGTTCAAAGCCAGCCCGGGCAGGAAAGACCGTGAGACTCCTATCTCCAATAAACCACCAGAAAACCGGAAGTGGCGCTGTAGCTCAAGTGGTAGAACGCTTGCCTTGAGCTGAAGAGCTGAGGGACAGCGCCCAGGCCCAGAGTTCAAGCCCCACGACCGACAAAAAAAAAAAAAAAAAAAAAAAAAAAAAAAGAATTTCTTTTCTGGCTGGGAAGATGGCTCAGAGGTAAAGCACTTGCCTTGCATGTATGAGGCCCTGGGTTCAATTCCTCATAACCACATAAGCAAAAGGAAAAAAGCCAGAAGTGGTGCAGTGGCTCAAGTGGTAGAGCGCTAGCCTTGAGCAGAAGAGTCGAGGGACAGCACCCAGGCCCAGAATTCAGGCCCCATGACTGGACCCCCCCACAAAAAATAATGTCTCTTCTATGTTCCGTATGCATCTACACAGAGAGTACATGAGTTGCCCTTGAATTGTCCTGGTAGTTATTTATCTGGCTACTGTAGCTTCACATCCTTTGTTCTCTTAGTAGCCAGATGTCATGTGTTCAACAACAATACTTGTTACAGGCAAAAGTATCTACCCTGACACACATAGGAACTTGGATTTCAGAAATGCCACAAATAATTGGGAGGTACAGCAGTACTTATCAAAATTAAATAGATTACATATTTATTAGAAAGGTTGTCAGAAAAATAAACTTCAGTGCAGGATGAAACACTTGAAGAAAATTACAGTTGAAATTACATATAGCTATGTGCTGGTTACTCATGCCTGTAATTTTGGCTAATCTGGAGGCTGATATCTGAGAATCAGTTCAAAGCCATCTTGGGCAGAAAAGTTGCCATGAGACACTTATCTCCAGTTACTCAATCAAGACTAAAATTGATACTGTGGATCAATGTTGTAGAGAGATAACCTTCAGCCAAAGACCTCAGGAACAGTGCCCAGGACCCAAGTTCAAACTCTGCAATAGACAATAAATAAAAATAAAAAATAAATTACATATAATTTATTATCAATTCTGTACAAGGAAAATAGGATATGACACATGGCAACATATGACTTCAAGTTACAAAGTTCCAAAGCATTTCCCCACTCTTGAGAACTAGGAGTAATCCACATTGAAAAAAATAAAAACATGAATAATTTATACCAAATTTCAAAGCATACTATATGTTATACAAAGGAAATGCAATAAACATGCATTTCACAATTTAGTAACATCATATAGTATAAAGAATCTGATTAACTGATTCATAAAAATCAATACAATGGAGATAAAACATCCAATATCTCAGGGGTCAAATTAGCAGAATACTTTCCATCTATGATGGCTGTTCTGTAAATTATCCAGCCCTATCCATCCCACAATTGCAGAAGGCTCCTCCTGAGAATGGCTAGAAACCTGTCTACTGTTAGTGCTCAATGTAGACCTGGTCCCATTCTCTATTATTTGGGCAAGTGATTGACTGACTATCTGAAAACTTGCCAAAGGCACAATTTGGGAATGGCTTCCAGTAACGACATTTTAGTTCTCAGAAAAAAAGGGAAATTGAAGACAGTGGGAAAATGTAACAGACCCGGAAAGATTTCTATCATTGTATTAAAACTGTACCCTTCTACTGACACTTGAACAAACTGCAGCAATTGTCACTCCAACCACATGTCCAAAAAATAGCTTTCCAAATATTGACCTGTTTTCACGTTGGCAAATCAAGACACTCTATTTTGGCCCTGTTTTATTTAACCTATCTGCTATAGTTTGCCCAAGAGATAGTTGACCTTACCAATTTCTTAAATTTTAGGTCATCACATAAACACTTCATAGCCCTTAAACATTAAAAATACCTATCCATATAAGTCTGCATTACATACTTATTATTGTTTTTCTTCATTTGTCATATTATACATATTTATGTATCCCATGGCTTAGTTCTGTAATCTTCCTTCTCATGAGTGTTACCACTGAGTACATGTAATTATTTCGTTACTTTTTCTCCAGCTCTGTTTTCTTTAATTCAATTCCTTAATAGCATCATGTCTACTGACAACTCCTAGCTATTGATTTTAACAAATTCAAAAGAGTCCAAAGTGAGCTTTGATTGTATCCCTCATTACTATTTGATTAATTGATAACTCTTCCAGTTGCCTTGTCAAAATATCTTGTAGTCATTTCAGACTTACCTACTATTTCACACATCATATGAAATGTATGAGCAGGTTTTGACAAATTAACTCACATAATATTTTAGGAACCATAAATATATAGTATATGAATACTAATACTATGACTTAAATTCGTGGCCTTGGTTGTTTTTTTTACTTTTCTTTTGTGCTCAGGTTGTCAGTCTTCCATTTGAGCCACAGCTCCACTTTTAGTTTTTTGGTTCTTAGTTGAAGATAAATGTCTCATGGTCTATTTACCTGGTCTAGCTTGAAACTACGATCTTCTGTTTTCAGCCTTATAAATAGCTAGATTTAAAGGCGTACACCAATAAAACCACCCCTATTATATTTGAATTAAAAATAAGTTCAAAGAACGAATATTTGTAGTATTTTCAAATCAATATGTTTTCATTTACACATTGTCTTAAGAGGTTTTTGTTATTACAGCAAACTTATCAAGAAAGGAAAGGAAAAATTCATAACCAAAGAACCTTTGTATGTACCAATGCTCAAGCCTGCTAACCACAATTTCTTTGCTGGGAAATAACAAAGATGATATCGACTACAGGCAAAGCAAGAGAAAAAGCTCTTCACTGAAGTTGCTGAAAGACTGATAAAGATGAGGACAAGAAACTTTATCCAGAAAGTATCACAAAGTGTTTGCTGTGGATAAGTGTAGCAATCTTAGAGGATGTTCATAATGATGAGGAGAATATTTGATTACAGAGGTGCGCTTTCTTGAAGATATCTATTTATAACATAGTTTGTGTACTGTTAAAAATGAGACAGTTATGATAGGGATATTGTCATTCCTTGTATCCTTCACAGTATAATATTAAAACCAGTTTTATACATATAGTATTTATAGTAATTATAGACTATCACTAATTATGCATATATTATAAATATATCATTTATATGTTATGTAATATAGTATATTACATATATTATGCACACATAATTTAATTTTTCTACTTGTCTGTCCAGGAATTAAACTAGCAATATCTTTGAAAATGGATAATAAGGTAGGGTCCTTACAATTTCGATTGCAACATAGAGTTTTACTCAATTAGTAGTTATTTATTTTGAATTGGTTTAGAAATGGAATATCAGAATATAATTGAGCATTCAAAAATAATTATGTAAGAATATGCCAAGGATGTGGTTAAAAATCTATAACCTGACTCATGTATGTAATTCCTGCTACTTAGGGGCTGAGATCTGAAGATAGCTATATGAAGCCAGTCTGAGTGTAATGGCTCAGGGACAAAACCCAGTCTCAGTAATGACACAAAAATAAATTATGTTACTAAAACATACATATATATATTTATTTACATAAAGTTGTCATTCCTTGTATCCTTCACAGTATAATACTAAAATGTTTTATACATATATTATTTATAGTAGTCGTAGAATATCAGTAATGATACATATATGTATATATATGATATATAAATATATAATTTCTATGTTATGTAATAAGATACATTACATATATTATGCACACCTAATTAATACTGATAACACTAATATCCATTAAATTGATATATGTTTTAGAATAGGGAATAGATTTTTTTTGGTACAACAAGGAAGTAAGTAGTCACAAAAATTATTCCTTTTGGATTGTATATCCATAACAATCTATTCCCTGTGTATTGAGGGTACTGATTGATAAAAGCCTGTGTTCGTCAGCACAGGTGTCTTTGATACCAGGAATAATAAACAGTGGAAGCTGAATGATGTTCATTCAGGTATTTCTTCAGAAATTAAACTGATCTTCATTTGATATAAAGATCACTTGTGCTGTCATTATCCACAACCTTTTCATTTAAAAATATTTATATTCTGTATCAATGTTTTTGATTTCATAACCATAATTAGGAAGATTATGTGGATTCATCTGCTCCATAGCTCTTGATAAGTAATGAATGTGACACAGAATATCCTCAGATGTGGCTGGTGGAATTCTGGATTTGAATTATGGGTCTCAACTGATCAGTCTTAGCAACTTGGGAAATTTGTTTGGGCTTCTTTCCTACTTTTGTTTTTAATAAAAAACTTAATTCATTTCCTAACTTGAAGAACACTCGAGCACTTAAATTACCCTAATGCAGGTTCAGTGCTTGGAATGGTTTCTGCACCTTGTGTAGTAGGTCCCAAAGAAGTCAGCTTCCATCAACATGGTCACAGCATCCTTCCTGAAGGACTTAAGAAATATATACCCAATTGATGTTAATATATGTATATATATATATATATATATATATATATATATATATATATATATATATATATTTTTTTTTTTTTGGGTCCGGTCGTGGGGCCTGAACTCTAGGCCTGGGTGCTGTCCCTCAGCTCTTCAGCTCAAGGCTAGTGCTCTACCACTTGAGCCACAGCGCCACTTCCGGCTTTTTTCTTTTTGCTTATGTGGTGCTGAGGAATCGAACCCAGGGCCTCAGGCATGCAAGGCAAGAGCTCTACCACTGAGCCACCTTCCCAGCCCCTGATGTTAATATCTTTGAAAATTTGTCTTTACTAAAAAAAGTCTTGTCCTCATATGAAACAATGAAAGCAATGTTGGGGTTGTCCTGTGGCTTTTATTATGAAGGAGTTTTGCCTAAATTTCATTCTTACTCTATTAGTGGTAGCAGTAGCATTCTTTAGTGCTAACCTTCATATTTCTAGTTCTGTGTTCCAGTTGGAATACTATTGTAACTTCGTTTATAATCTTTCTTATAAGAATAAATAAACTACAACTGCTGAAGTTTTCAATAGTCAATGCATTACATTTTATGTGCTTAATATTTTGCTGAAATTATTACCTTTGGATTATATATCCCTAACAAACTATTTTTTTATTATTTCTTATATGATTTATATAGATTTCTTATGTGATTCTTATATGACATCTTAGAGATCCATACATAAAACAGCTCAGAACAGGAAAAGAGTAGGTAAGAAGTCATAAACAATACTATTATGGTGCTCTTAATGGCTAAGTGTAAAGAATATGTGACAAAACTGTTGGAAGATTCATTTGGTTTTTTTTGTTGTTGTTGTTATTTTTGTTTGCTGTTCTCTCCCCTTTCTTTGTAGAAAAGGTTCTCACTATAAAGTGCCAATTGGTCTGGACCTTTCAAGGCTTGTCTCAGTGACATAAGTGATGGGATTAGGGACATGTGCTCCCATGGCTGGCTTTTAGGAAGTTCACAATATCGCAATACCAATACACATAAAGAAACTTTTGTGAGTAATGTGTATTCACTTCCTCAATAGCCACAATGTCAAATTACTAACAACTGGCATCACTAACACCTCCATAAATCAAATGCAAACTAAAAGCTCTACTTGAAAAACCAACATCTAAGGCAGTGTTGGAAATACAAGAAGATACATAATACATCTAAAGGAGTGAGTTCTTTAACCCTGGCAAAGAGCAGTGATAGCTGAATTTTTAACCAGGCTTGAAAAGTTCGGGTGTCCACTAACTATGTGATTAGAGTTGCAGAGTTGACCTTGGTATCAAGATTGGAGGTAACATTCTAAGGCAGCTAAGTTGCTGCAATATTGTAGCTCGATACAGTGTGACCCTTCCTGATAATGGTAAACAGAGAGTAGAAGCTAAGTCAGTAAAATGTATAGGAAGGATTCTCCACTGAGAATAATTTCAGGGGGTGATCATTACTCTTGCATTGAAAATAAATAGCCCATCATTCTGCTTTAAGCTCTAGAATATTTATGATTTGAGGACAATTATAACAAACCACTGTGCCATGAGTGCTGAGCAGTGTAGGTGTATATTACTATAATATATGTAAAAATCCTTACAGGTATGGAATGGCCTGACCCTGACACTTCATTCTGTGTTTTTGAGTTTCATGGAGAAATGTTCATAATTAGGCAATTCACACTCATCTAAGTCTGAATCAGGCAACTGAGATAAGACATTAGGGTCATCACTCCAGTGACATGGTCTGTGACCTGTGAAATAAATAACATTATTTAACAATGCATATGTGTTTCTGAAAATGCATGCAATACCAAATACCAAATATACAAAAGGGACAATTATCCATCTCATATTATCAGAAGTAAAGATATTCTTGAATTACACTTACTTGCTAGAGGATCACAGGGACACTGCTAACGTTTGGTATCTTTCCAGGTGCTCAATCTTCCTCAATCTTTTTTGAGGAAGTGTGTTTCCATAGTTTGTTTTGAGGTGTTCAGAAAATCAGTACTGTCACTAACCGCAACCATGGGACAGGAAAGATGATGGGATACCTGGCCAAAAAACTGAGAAATCACTGAAAATGATAGGAAAGAAGACACCAGAGGACCCAAAGCCTCATTGCCAGCTTCTGGATCACCAAATCCTGCTTAACATGTTTATATTCATATTCCTTCTACTACAAGGCGGGTGGTGGTCAGTGGCTATAGGTATGTCCACAAACTAAGGCATTAACCTAGCTTAGGTTACAACTATTAACATGAGGTATTGTTTGTATACATAGTGATAATTGAATTCCTTATTGTTAGGGAGCAGAAGGGAATAATATTCATTACATCCATAACACAGACATCCATCTTGTCTCCAAAGTCTTAATCTTTTACTGTCCAACAGCTCGAATTTATATACTTTTGAGGTAATAACTCATAACCCTGTCTTCCCTTGACTGACCTTTCCAGAGCAGAGCTCTCAGTCTTTTGATTGCTGTTTGAGATGGCTTTGCAATCTATCCCTTTCCAGGTTTAACAGTTTGGCCCTAGAATCCCTCACAAGTACTGTGACAGATGTCTTATTTTGAAAACTATATTTTTTCTAGGATAGGTTCAATTTTTAGATTTTATTTTATTTCAAAAATACTGTACAGAGTGGTTACAGTTACATGAATAAGATACATTCCTTTTTGAATATTTTTATCCACTCCATTGTTGTTCTCATTTCCCTTCCCACTCTCCAACAATCCTCCCCACCCCATAGTTGTAAAGTTCATTTCTGAAAGTGTCTTGTGAATATCATTGTTGCAATGGGTCACTCTTTGTACTTCTTTCATCACTATATTTTTTTCCCTTTCCATCTCCAAATCAGATAAATGTATATACAAGATGGAAGGTACCAAAATCAAGACAGAGTTTTCTAGGGATAAACCAATAGAAAAGCCAAATGAAATAAAATAATATCTAGATACTCTACCGACATCAAAGTTGATATCTGAAAAAAAATTTGCTGTTTCCATGTCATGGAGTTCATTTCAATTAGTATCATTTTGTAAGGTCAAATGTATATAACTCTGGAGCCAGCAATCCCACTCTTGGGCTTGTAGAAATGATCTCAAGCTAAAACACACTAAATCTACAACTATATTTTTTTGCACCATTATTACTATAACTAAGATATGGAACCAATCAAGATGCCCCTCAATGGATGAATGGATCAAGAAAATGTTGTAATTTTATGCTTCTATCAGAAAGAATGATAGAATGATAGCCCCTTTCTTAAGAAAAGGGAAAGACTTGGAAAACAATCATATTATGTGAAGGAAGCCTTACTCAAAGAAAAATAGGTTCTAAGGTTTGCCTCATTTTTATTAATTAATATATGCTTAGGATAGTCCTGACAGACAGGTTTACTTTTTAAACTCTTAATATTCCCTTTTTTTCTCTCGCTCTTCCTATTTCATGACAATTGTGTGTGTGGATGTGTGTGTGTGTGTGTGTGTGTGTGTGTGTGTACGCGCACAGTAATGAAACTTGAGTGTACGCGCACAGTAATGAAACTTGATTCGGAGCCTCAAATTCTTGCTTGGTTTCTTCATTCATGACTTACTGAGTCTGTACTATTTCAACCAAGGTTTCATTCTGTCTTTGATTTAACAATTGAACATAAATATCTCATGGATTGCTACCCCAGCCATCTGTGAACCATGATCTTCCAATCTCAGCCTCGTGACTATATAAGAATAGAGATGAGGCACTGGCATCCAGCTTTATTGCCAAGTGTTTTTTTTGCTTTGATTGGTTTTTGTTTTTGTTTTTGTTGTTTTGTGCATTCAAAACCTGTAAGGACAACAAATCTCTTATAACCAAGAATATTCACATAAAATGTGTATTGTTTAAATATTACTTTATTAATGTTATCCTTTTACATCCACATTATGTGATTTGATTTTTTTTGAACTCTATCGTTGCAAATGGTAAAATCACATATATAATTTGAATCTTCTTTTCTTGGTTTTAGAGTGTGTTTCAAAACAGAATTTACCAAGGTTTAACTCTGCACTACAGAAGCAGCACCTTTATGATTATTCAATGCCCTGTAAATCATAAGTTCATCGCTTCTTGTGGCACCATATGAGCCTATAATAACTCCACATAGTTTAGAACTCAATGCCATGCACTCTTCTGCCAAATATGCAAGGACATCCTTTGTAATTCTCCTTGGATTTTCACTGTTCTTCTCTCTACTCTCCCATGCTCATTCCTGTGATGATCATGTTGATTTTCTCCCCTGTTACATTCATCATTGCATCTTGGGAACTATTGTTATGCACTACTGTACTTCTATCCATTCTCCTTGTGCTTCGTCTTGTACCCCTCTCACCGCAGAGGGTCAGAGATTGAGGATATTTTCTTCACTCTTTAGCTCAGACATCTATCTTTACTTTCTAGCAATACATTCATTGAATTCTTTCTGTAAAGTCTAATGCCTTGAAAATGATTACTGCATTTTCATGGCTTTGTTATTTGGCATTGGGGAAGTTCATAGATCAGTAATTGTAACTCAGGTAAAAGAAGACTGCAATCATGCCTCCGTAGATGTTGTTCATTGGGTAATGTTTACTTCAAGGTCTTCCTGCCTGCTTCCTATTCACTGTTTATTTTTAAAGTAGCGTTTTCTTCTGGAAAGTATTTATGGGCCTAGTGTAGATCAATTCCCATTTTAATTAGTCATTAATTTTTTTCCATCATCATTCTGCAGATCCTTCTTAGTTTCTTCAGGGTCTGTATAGTAATGCTTTACATTCTTAGATATGTTTTTAACATCGATGCATCCGATGATAAAGACACATTGCTTAAGTCACCATTTTGATGATTGAAAAGAAACCATGCTACAATCTCACTATATCGCAATTTTCTGGTTTTAAATTCTTTTAGATTAGAATTGATGCTGGAGAACGAACATTCTGTGTACAAATTTATATTCTCCTAATTATTTTTAGTATACTTTCCAATATTGTATAAAGTTAACATTACTACTTACTTAGTGTTAGGATTTCTAAAATTGTTAGATTAAAAGTTCTATTCATTCACAATTTTAAGACAACATTGTCCATTATGACTAAGTGAGATATTTTAAACTTTTTATTTGTGGTCCTTAATGGTGGTGCTGGGGAATCAAGTTCTTAGCTTCATGTGTCTTAGTCTACTGTGTGCCTCTGAGCCTGATGTGACCTATGGTTTTATTTTCAATCAACTGGAATAAAGAAAAATTTCCCTAGGAAGGATTTAACACTTGGTTACTTTCTCCACTATCTCTCACACACATAAAAGTAATATAATTCTACACTGACAGAAAATGGTGTTCTTATATTTTATTTATTAGTAGTAACTTTTTGTTTTTTGTAGCCCCACTCTTCATTATGTCTTGCCCATTTGCTATCCCTCCTTCCCATAAAACTTGACTAGATCAACTGGAAACTCACTTCTAGTCAGCCTCCTCCTTAAAAAGCTCAACCTTAAATAACCTACCCCCTGGTAGCCCTGCTAAAAACTTTCAAAGGCCTGACTGCAACCAGACTCCTTCCTGAAAGCCCTCCTCTGCTTTAGGGAAATCCCTCTTCCACTCCACCCCTTCCTGGAATCCCTGCTCTGCACCACCAGAAACCAGGCCACATCCATATCTCCTTCTATGTCCCACCTTGCTGCAATAGAACCCCGCCTACACCAGGCTCCTCCCTCAAATTCCCACCTCGTCCACCAGATGAGATACGCCCCTAACTACTCTAGTCCCTCATAGTCGCATTGCTCCCATATCCTAGTACCTCCAAACTCCTCCCTTCCCTTTCATACCCCATCCCCAACCAGCTTTCTCACTCCAGCCCCCCTGGATTCATCAGAATCTCTGCCCATAACTAGCCTACTTGAAAGAGGCCTAATCTCTCAGACACAGCCCTGAAACTACCTCTTCCCACAAAGCCCATTATGCTATACCAAAAACCCTTCATCTCCCTATAACTGCCCTTGAAGCCTTGCTTTGCTTGGCCAGAAGCTTCTCACACAGCCCATTTCCTTCCTGGAAAGGAAGCACTGCTCCACCACAAGCCTCTTTACCTCCCATATATACTCTCTCAGTGCCCTGACTTGCTCTCCAGATAACCCCCCCCCTTGGCTCCTCCCTCAGTTCCACATCCTACTCCACCAGATACCCTGCCCACAATTATCCTACACCACTGTAGTTCTTACATTCCTTCTCAAAGCCCCTCCTCCAACTAGCCCCATGGCTCCAAACCCTGCCCTGCTCCTGAAAAACTCCACTAGAAAACCCCCACCACACTATGCCATTTCTGGACACCCACATTGCTCCACTGAAAACCACTGTTCCAGTTGACCTCCTTCTGGAAGCCTAGAAAACCTCCCCCACACTCTCCCATATCTCGACACCATCATTGCTTCACTGGAAACCACTGCACCAGTTGGCCTCCCTCTGGAAGCCTCACTAGACTCAACTTTAAATCCCAGTCCCTTCATAGACCCTTTTGGAAGGTTGTTTTGCCCTGCTGGAAATCATGTCCATAGTCCATGTCCTGCCTTACAACACTGAAATACCCATTCAACCTCACTCCTCTTTTCGAAGTGGTAACTGGCAACACCAGAAACCCCATCCTAACTAGTCTAGTGCACTGGAACTTATCACTGCTCTCACAAAGCCCTGGTCCTGAAAAACGCCTCCATACATTGTGACTACATCCTGCTCTACTGGAAACCCCACCTCCACCCTAACACACTTCCCAAAGGACTGCCATTCTCCATGAGAAACCCCGCCCCTTACTAGCCTATGTCTTCCTAGTACCACCATGCCCTCTCAAAGCCACACCCTGAAAAGCTACTTCCTCATAGCTCTGCATTCCTACTCCAAATCCCCACCTTCTGTCAACCTCTTCCCTCCATTCCCTGCCCTGCCTTATGGAAAACCTCACCCTACATGTCCCACAAGGGCTCACAGTGTTCCACCAGATCCCTTCCTCTAAGTAACCTCCTCCTTTGTAGACTTGTTCTTCCTTCTCAAAGCCCTGTCCCAAACAGCCTCCTCCCCAGTGACCCCACCTTCTTCCAATGAAAACCTGTCCACCTGCCAGCCTCCATCCTAAATCCCACCTACTGCAGAAGACACCCCTCTTCTAACAAGTCTAGTCCTTGCTGTTCCCTCCCTGATGTCTCAAAGCCCTACACAGGCTGGCCTTTGCCCTCAAATCCCTGTCCTGTTCCACCATACAGGCTGTGCCAATACGAATTCCTCCCTTAAACCAGACAGAGCTCCACCAGAAACCCCATACCACCTCATCTATGAAGTTCTCATCTAGTAACTATTATTACAAATGTGATTTTGAACATATCTGGGAAAATAGAAGTTCCAGGCTCCAGCTGGGCTCAGTCATAGAGAAGGATTTGTGCCTGGTTTTGATTTTTCAGCTTGTCCTGACAATGTAAAGTGCTCTTGTCTAAAACTGGATAAAAATCAGGCCAGTTTAATTTCAGGTGACTTCCCCCCCCCAGCCTTCCTCCAACAGAAGGGATGCAAAAGACCAATTTTTGAAATGCCTTGCTAAATTAGCAAGCCCTGGGAAAATGAAGCTCAACAAAGTTACTTAGATTAAAATAAATACTGTCTTAAATTTTTCTTTCAAAACTTTAAAATGTACATATAACTGATTTTGATTTTTGCGTGCTTAAAAATCTGAGTGTGTTTTGTATGTGCTTGTGAACATGTTCATGATAGAAATTGTCAGCATGCTGTAACAATTGGCTGAGTTTAAGTTTAAAGTTCCAAAGGTTATGAGATTTGATCATTACTAAAAATTTTTTAAAGCATTTTCACATTGTTTGAAATAGCTTTTTAAGGATTCTTTAACTTAAAAATTAGAAAATCTGGTATTTTAGAATGCATAAAGCTGTTTACACTGTAATCAAAATATCTGGCTTAACAAAAAGGAGAAATTTAGAAGCCAACAGAAGACCTATCGTTAGGAGTGAAGGATGAACAGGCAGAAGTGCAGTTCAGCTGGTCATGCATGGTGGAACAGGCCCTGGGAAGAGTCCATGCATCGTGAATTAGGGCAAGCGGGCACAAACGCAGTTCAACTAAATCTAAAGAGTCGGATTGGGTGTGTGCCCATTCCACAGGAAGGGCCAAGTGGCCCATTTTTATTCTGCCCCTTTTCCCTACAGATAGACACTGGAAACATGATAGTATAAATGAGTGATGTGAAGATCTGATCAACATTGCTAAAACTGCCCCTTGGATGTGTTAATATTAAAATTAAGAAGGCCTTAAAAAGAGGATCAAAAATTTTATTTGTATAATGTGGTTTGATCTCTGATATTCTGCCATTGGATATGTTATTTTTAAGACATAAAGGTGTTAAGTCTAGCTTCTTGGTACAGTGATGATTCTAATTTTTGCATTGAGAAAAAAATGTTATTTGAGCTTAAAAGTTTTCATGTATATTTGTTTAAAAACAAGCAGCCAAAAGGAAATGAGTGACACCTAGCCTCGAGAGTTTAAGGGGTTTTTCAAAATGCAACTAAAAACTAAAGTATAGAATATTAAAACAGAGATGAATAGGAGGCTTACATGTTAGGAATGGATTTCTGTATATAACGTTTAAAAGTAAAATTGTTCTAAACATTTGCCTCAAAGTACAAAAAGGAAAAATTAGGATTACCAAAGTTATTGCTTAATTCCTATTTCAGTTTGGTCTCATAGGTTTTTTCTTTTTTTTCCGTAACAGATCCCAGCAGATCCACAAAAAGGAGTTAGGATTCTTGTAAGTTTGTCAGATGTAACTTTGGCTCTTAATAAGTTTCAGGTAAGAATATGCTTAAAAGCTACTAGTATGTTGACTGCCTTTTTGCTTTTAATTGGAGTAAAAAGGCCTTTTATGAGACTCATTGATCTGAAAATTGGTTCAAATCCAGCCTGGGCAGATGAAGGTCTCTGTGAGAATGTCACCTCTACTCAGCCAGCAGAAGGCAGAAAGAGTAAGCAGACCTGCTTTAGGATTCAATGTGGCAGAGTGCTAACCTTTAGCTGTAGAGCTGAGGGACAGCACTCAGGCCCCAATTTCAAGTCCAGCAACCAACTAAGGGAATTGCCAATGAGGCATTCTTTCCAGTGTGGAGAAGACACTCCTTGGATGAAAGTAATGGAGGAGCATCCAGAGACCGTAAGCCACTGCTTAGAAGGCAGAAATAATGTCAGATCCTTGAGTCATTTGTGCATGGCCCTTCACAAATTGGTCAGAGCCAGGAGGTCATGGGAAGATAGTTTGTAAGCATGTCTATGACTGAAAGGGCCAGGAACTTGTCAGTCATCTGTGATATTAGTAAAAAGCTAAGGTTGCAAAATGTGGAGGATAGTTTAAATCCCAACCCCTGTATGTGCCAAAAGCTCTAATTGGCAGTAACTTTTGAGCTGACACAAGCTACATGAAATTGATCTTCTCAGGAAAAGTTTGTAAACCCGAGAGTGTGTTTCTATTGATATCTGTCTGAAGGCCTGCATAGGTATCTCAGACATTGTTAGGATTACTAGAGATCACGTTCCGAAGCCATTCATAAAGATCCTTTTGCAAACCAGAAGACTAAAGAAGCTCCACTGCTGTAGCCAGAAAAATGGTCTGTGCATTTGTCAAAAGTTAAAATATTGTTCTTAATGACATCTAACCATGGTAACCTCTTTGTAAAATAGGCTAAGTTTATAGGATCCTGGCTAGGTAGGATCAACACTCCTGAGTCAGCTTCAAGAAGTGACAGAAGATGAATCTTTGTCCATCATCCCTTATTAAGAATAAGGGAAAATATTCACTTTTTTAAAAATATGGCAAAATAGAAGGAAAAGGCATGGGAAATAATAGTACAGGCCTGAGTCCTCTATATCTGCTTAGAAAATCCTAGCTTTATTAAAAGATCTATTTGTTTAAAAAGTTGTCATCTTGGTAAATTGTCCTGGGCTTTTGTGTAAATTGTCTTAAAAACTAGTGGAGTCACAGCCTGCCAAGCGTATGCAATGTATCCTTACCAGTCTATGTAGGAATTTGCAGTCAAGCACGAGGTGTGACAGTCCCTTGGAGCCACTGAGAGACCCTGCTGCTGTTGCTGCACATCCTAATGGGTAAAGTTCAACAACAGCCTGACAGTTACCTGGAGGATATCTACATCATCATCCAGATTACCTCCACCGTGGTAAAGGTAGACTGCACTCCTGACTGATTCCATTACTTGAAAATGCTTCCCGGTTGAAAGCTGCTACAACTAAGATTGTGTGGGACATTCACTTGGTAATATGCAGTAATTCTCTATACTCCCACAGTAGATATTGGGAACGAGGATATCACTGGCTTGCCTTAGCCTTTGGAGTCTAAAAGCCACACAAATACATTAGTTTTTATTCATCCTAACTTCAAGTCAACTCATCTTTCTAAAAATAGTTTTTAGTTTCACTCATTATCTTGTCTTTATTGTAAAGCTAACCCTAACCCTCACGGTAATCATACTCTAATCTTATTATTAGCAGTTTTCTATTTCACATTCATCCTAATTCTAACTCTATTTGTTATTCGAAGATTTACTTTGTTTGACCCTAAATTTTCCATTTCCCTAATGCTTACACTAAGCCTAGCTGGAACTAAAACCTAACTTTCACCCTAATGATAATCCAATTCTAATGTTTAAGAAAAATACTCTAGTTTTTAATCTTTCTAATGAATACTCCAGTTTTCACTCTGGAAATAAGTTTCAGTTTGCCCTAATTCTCACCAATTTTTTTGACTCTACCTCGAAAGTTATCTTGTTCCCTAACAGGAGCCATTATATTACTTGTCCTCACATTCTCTTACCAGGAAAAATACTGTAGTTTCCATTGATTCTACCTTTTTCTGAACTACTGTATCTGAAAACAGTTTCAGATTTACTTACCATCTAGTCCATTACTTAACGCTAACTCTTAACCTAAACCTGTCTGGAAAACTCTCATTAATCACTACAAGAATGATCACTGAGAAATAAATGTAATGATAATGTTCTAGTTACTATTCAGCCTCATATATTTGCTTCTACTTGTTAGTGAACACAATTTTATACTAAAAGCTTTATTATTCGTAACAGTAAATATAATCAGAAGAAAATACTGACCCTAATCTTAATCCAAATTATATGACAATACTAACACTAACACAAGTACACTAGTTTTCACTCATCCTTCCAAACACAGGTTTCAATTTTTCCAATATCTTAGTCACTTTCTAACCCTAAACGTAATCTTTCTTAACTGGAACATTGAGAATAACCATCAGCCTAATTGTGAGTAGATTCTAACATTAATAGCAATACACTAGTTTACATTCATTCTAATTCTTACCAGGCTTATATTAAAATTTACCTTCAATTAGACCCTCATTTTTTTTCTCCTTCACTCTAAGCCTAACCATGGCTGGAATCCTAACCATTACCTTGACACTAATCTTTTCCCAATTCTAAAATTTATGAAAAATGCTCATTTTGTGCAATCCTAACTGAAATTCCATTGGTAATTCTTGAAATAAATTGTAGGTTTTCTGTAAACCCTACAGATTTTTCACTCTTAACTCTGAATATATTTTGTTCCATAACAGGAATCATTATACCCATTGATCTCAAATCTTGATTTTATGAAATACTTCCATTATCCCAGCTTTTCCTGAATTCCTAGAACCTAAAAAACGGTTCAGCTTTACTTAATATTTAACATTTCTTTTTTTTTCCTTTTTGTCGTTCGTGAGGCTTGCACTCTGGGCCAGGGCATAATCCCTGAGTTCTTTAGCCCTAGGTGTGCGTTTAACCAATTGAGCCACAGCACCGCTTTTATGTTTTATAGTGGTTAATTTGAGATAAAAGTCTCATGGACTTTCCTGCCTGAGCTACCTTTGAACTGCGATGCTCAGAAAATAGCTTCCTGAGTAGCTAGGATAATAGGCGCGAGTCACTAGTTTAACCCATTTCTTTACTCTATCCTCAACTCCGGTTAACCAGAAACCTAATCCAAATCACATTCTGATTTAACACCAAATGGTTAACGTAAGGAAAATTGTCTAGATTCTATTCAATCACATATTTTTTTGGCTTCTAATTCTAATTGGAAAACTAAAATTCACCTTAAAGCTTATCCTTCCCTAACCCTAATCGGAACAAAAAAGTATCTCACACTTTAAACCAAATTATATCTGAATGTTGAAAGTAACACAGACTGGTTTTCATTCATTCTTCTTAAAATATGTGGCAGTTTTACACAATGTCTTACATGTTTTTCTCATCCTAACCCCGTTCTAACTAGCACAACTTTCCTAATCCTAAGCCTACATATAACCGAATCATCATGTTAGTAGCAAGCCTCTTTTTTCATATTTATCCTAACTCTTGCTCAGCATGTAGGTCTAACTTTTACTTGCATTTTGAACATAAATTTTTAACTGTTTTTCTATGTCCTGTCAGGTTTTATTTTTCATTATTTTTAAAATTTTTATTTTGTTGAAAAGATGATTTAAAGAGGGATTAGTTACATATAAAAGGTAAGGAATACGTTTCTTGTTGAGCATTGTTACCCCTTCCTTTCTTGTTCTCCCACTATCCCGTCCCTCCCCACTTCTCATACCCTTCCCTTCCCATGGTATAAACTTCATTTTCAACATAGTGTCTTGGGAGTATCATTGTTGCAATGGGTCATCCTGTGATGAACCTAAATTTTGTATTTCTCTAATCCTAATTCTAATTCTGTCAGAGATCCTAACCCTAACCATAATAATAATGATAGCTCAATTCAGAAGTTAACAAAAGATATTCAGGTTTTTATTTATTCTATTAATTCACTGTACATCTTGAATTAACTTGAAGTTTAGCTTAAATCTTCCAAATTAGTTTATATGCGCATATATAAGGATGTAATTTTATTTTAAAAACAGAAGATCTTTGGAGGAAGGTGTAATGATAAAGAAATAGAGGGAGTATAATCAAATACCGTTAAAGATTTTATGGAATTGTCACTTCTGACAATTAATATCTATTAACAAAATAACTAAAAATTAATAAAGAACACACTGCCTTCTAATGTTCTTTAAGAGAGCCATGCTCTATCTTCTGAAAAAAAACTCGTGTTAGATAAACTTTGTCCATGCATAATTTATATTGTTTGCCAATTATTTAACTTAATGAATAAAAATTTATCGAATAAGATTCCGTGACAAAAAATATAAAACAGTTACTTAGCAATTGTTTGAGAAAAAGTTATTGTCATGAGTTTTAAGAAATGGAATTGCTATTTCCCTACAAAACAATGACTTAGGTTTACTAATCTAGTATTTGTAGTAAGTTTAGAAAACATAATTGGCATGAAAAACAACTAACTGTACATCTTGTTTCTTGAATGAGTGATATTTTAAACATTGTCTTTTATTCAAATAAATACTTAAGTTTACATTTCAAAATAAGTTCAATTTTATCTCCTTTCAGAACAAGTACTTACCCTGCAATTAAATGTACTAGCATATTCAGGTATTTAGAAAATAAATTTTCTATGTTTTATATATAGCTCTACATATTCAGAATGACATGATTTTTTTATTCATAAATGTCTAACGTCAGATTTTTGTTTCATCAATATAAATTGTCCCATGAGGTTGTAGTGAAGGCTCCAGTAACCAGAGTGGTCAAAACCATTTCCTGAATTTGAAATTTTAAATCAAATCATTTTTAAGCTTTGATAATATCATTTATTGTCTCTTCAGAGCAATTAATCTAAAACAAATACTACTTTTAAACATTTCACTCACATTATAAAGAATATTAACATAGGTCAAAAAAAGACTAATTATTCCAGACTCATCATATTTGGTGATCTTAGTTTGAAGAATGCAGAGAGTAGAAGTTCCTTATACTCAATAAATAGTTTTGGTTAAATTAAATCATATATCTGGATTTCTAATTTGGAGATTAATCACATGGAAACAGGAAAACAATAAAAAATAGTACTTTGGGATCAACAGAAAAAGATATTTGTGCGTGTACCACAGTTGCTTTATTTGTTTGTAGGTGAACACTGGACTTCGATTTCTATCTTAGCTCTTGTTGTGAATAATGTGCATAACAATGAATTACAGATGTATTTATGAGTTACCCAGAGAGAAATAATCACACGATTGGTGGGACAGATGATATTTCAACTTTGGATTTCTTTAGAAAACTGCATACTACTTTCTACAACGAGAACACTAACCTGTATTTTGACCAAGAGTGTCCAAAATTTCCTTTTCTCCACACTGTCGCCAGCCAACATTATTACATTTTGAGTTTTTTTTTAAGGGCAGGTTTTTACTGTGTGCAGTACCCAAGACTGGCCTTAAACTCAAATCCTTTTACTCCAACCTCCAACCACTTGGAATTACCAGCCTTTACCTCCACACCTGGTTCCTTGGATATTTTTGATAAGAGTTATAATAGTTAAGAAGTAGTATCAAAGTAATTTTGAATTGCATTTCTCTAATGACTTCTGTTCACAAAGCATTAAGCCAGCATTGAAGTTGTATTAAATACAAATTTGTAAATCCACAGGCAATTTTCAGGGCTTTTTGGAAAACATGTCTATTCAGAACTTTTGTCCATTTTTAATCAAGTTTCTTGTTAATCTCATCTTTAATCTCTCTATAGAAAATCAATAATTAATTCAAGGTAGTAGAAAGGAAAAAATTAAGCAGCTCCTAAAATTTTTAAATTTTTAATAACATGATATTGCTTAAATCATTTTCTGTTAACGCTTGAGACTATATAACTCAATTTAGTTAGACCTTTTACAAGTCTATATATATATTATTTATTTTACTTTGATTGTTCTTTCCAAAGCCTGTACGACTAATTTCACTTGCTTTCTTTCAGTCTCATGTAGTTCAGATTTCAAACTGAAGAATAAATGGAAGGAAGCAAACAAAAAATACAGTTCCCCTCATCTGATGATGCCTCTACAAGAATGAGGAAAGTTTTCATCCTTCTAAGGACCTATGATAAAATATCAAAAAGACAATTTATTCTTCTAGGTCTTCCTTATCTTTGCTATGTAACTTAAATGATGTAAAACACAATATACTGCTCAGATACTTTTATGTTTTATCAGGTTTGCACATTTTTATATGGATTTCACCTCAGTCTACAACATTCCTTCATTTTTCTGTCTCTGATATTTTTACACTATCACGACATAAATAACCATTTTGGTTTACAGCATGAGAAGTTATCCACCTGGCTTCCTTGGAAGCTGAGCATGGTCAATAGATATTACTTCTGGTTGCTAACACTACACGTAATGGCTTCTGTACTACTTATCATATTCTATTTAGTATTTAAAAAAGAATGCTGGGTAAACTCAAAGTTCATTCATAGCTTTATGTTAAGTGTTTCACAAATTTTATTCTCTTACTTCTTAAGATAACATTTGGTATAATGCTAATGTTATTACCATTGTAGTGTTGGGGAAATTGTAGTAAAAGACTATAAGTGCATGGCCCAAAGATACACACAGTGAGGAAGGAAATGAGTCAAAGTTTCCAAAAGTCTTTCAGCAATACCAAAAAGGTGGGTAAAATCTCTCCATTCTCTTATGCTCTCAATTCAATATTCATATTGTCCAAGAAATAATAGCATAGCAAATATTTCCCATGGTGATTGTTTTCTGTCACATTTTGTCTTCAACACAGACTGTGTTGGTGACAATGGGTTTTCATGCACAGAGCTGAGCTTACAAATTGAGGTCCGAAGACAGCCAAATTTCTTCTGTCCCACAGTTCCAGTTTCTTTTTTAAAAAGTACTAAAACTTTTAAATATCATCACTTACTATCTTTTAACAATCCCCAAACGAATTAAATTGACATATAATCACTCAAAAGGCTTTCAAATTAGGTGATGATAAAACAGTCCCCCATGAAGTAAATTTTCTTTTACTTTTAAAATTGTTCTAAAAGCCTTGTGCTGGCTGGTCACACCTATAATCCTATCTACTCTGAATATTTGCTCAGGAGACTGAGATCTGTGGATAACACTTGGGAGCCAATCAGGGCCAAAAAAAACTTCATGAAATTATATTTCAAAATGTTTAATGAACTAGCAAAGAGCCAAGAATTGAGATGTAGCTTATATTGTAGCTCACCAATCTAGATAGGAAAGGCCTAGCAAGGCCTCGAAGCCCTGATTTAAATTCTGAGCATTCCAATATATATGCATGGTGTTTGTTCGCATGCACATGTGTGTATGCTTGTGCGCTGCCGCACTCACACACACACACACACACACACACACATTTATTCAAATTACCTTCATATCAGTGTTCTGAATTAATTTCTTTGTTAACAATATTATATGGGTAAAATAGAGGAAATAAACTCTTCCATCTAAGAACATTGTTATATGTTTTTTTATGGTAATAATACTGTGCAGAAGGGTCACATTTACATGAACAAGGAAACTAGTAAGTTTCCTAACAAGCATTGTTACCTCCTCCTTTATATTTCCCCTACCATCCCTTCCCTCCCACCTCCACAAGTACACTCCCCATCCCCTTCCTTCCTCCGCCTAAATTGTAAAGTTCATTTTTAAAAATAGTTTCTTGTGCATCTCATTGTTACAATGGGTCAACCTGTATCTCTATTTGAGCATTTTTTTCCCTTCCCCTCCCCAAATTAGAGAAGCATACATACAAGATGTAAGTGTACCAACTTCAAATACAGAGAAAACAGGGGTTATAATGTGGGGAGAAACATACAATAAACAAAAAAAATGACATCACACATTATAAGTACGTTAGAAACAATAGCAAGAAACAAAAAACCACTTGTGTCCCTATCTTGGGGTTCAATTTCTTTAACATCAACTTATCTGGTTATATGCACATATCTTTTGAATTTTCTGCTTATCCCAGACATACATTCATTATTGAAAATAAGGGAAATCATGGGACCTATATTTCTTTGGACTTGGCTTACTTCACTCAATAAATATTTTTTCAAGTCTTTCCATTTCCTAACAATTTGGGCGATGTCATTCTTTCTGATGGAGGCAAAGAATTCCATTGTGTATATATAACACATTTTCTTGATCCATTCATCTAATGGGGGCATCTGTTTTGGATCCATATCTTAGCTATCATAAATAATGTTGCAATAACTATAGTTGTGCTGGTAGTTTTAGTATGGTCTTTTTTATGATCATTTGGATAAATCCCCAAAAGTGGGATTACTGTATTATAGGGTAGTTTTATATGGAGTCTTCTGAGGCACCTCCATACTGCTTTCCAAAGTAGTTGAACAAGTTTACACTCCCACCAAGAATGTGGTACGGTTCCCTTGTGGCCACATACGTTTCAGCATCTGTTGCTGTAAAAATATGGAACGCACCAAGACTTTGCATGTCATCCTTGCCCAGCATGCATGCTAATCTTCTCTGTATCGTTCCAATGTTAGTGTATGTGATGCTAAATTGAGCACAGAACAGTTTTTATATATAAAGTATAACTTTTAATTGATTTTATTAAGCTAGGCAATTCAACAAAAAGTAAGTTCAAAAGAATTGTTGTGAAATTATAGAATCATGTATTTCTTACATAAGCACACATTAAAGAATAAAATCAAGATAGACATGCCAAAAACAAAATAATTCCAGATATTTGTAGTTCAAGAGATTTGGAGGAGGAGAAATTCAATTATCCTATACAAGGCACCTGTCAAAATGAACATTGCAGCAAGTGTTAAGGTTTGTTAAAAGTTTTAATGTTTTAAATATGATTAATTTTGGGATTTTGCTTATATATGCCAAAAATAGGACTGTTTGGCAGGTATAAAACTTTTCTGTAAAGTATTTAAGATTTATGATAGCAGACATTAAGTACTAAGTATGTACATTTTAGAGTTTATGGAAACTTTATTAATGAGAAGTTGCAAAGTCTTTGTGTAAAGAAGCAGAGTGAAGAGTTACAACTTTAACTACACAGTTTCTGTTAAAACTTTAGTGATTCCTTACTTTATTTGTTAGCAAGGAATAAATGATGATATAAGCCATAATGTACACATGTATGTTACTATTCACACAAATACATATTCTCATGTATACATGCACACATGGAGAAAGACACATAATTACAGCCAACACAAGTTTCACCAGTTGTTGAATATGCCTTAAAAGGAATACTTGGAACAATACATGTTGAAGATGTATTTGTCCTTAAGAGTTGATTTTCCACTCCTCTTATCTCTTAAAACTGGTAGTGTTAGAGAGATTTGACTTTCAAAATGCAGTACAAGTGATAACAATTGACTTGGAAACCTCAGTAAGTATAAGTCATATGGTGTCTCCCTGCTCCTCATGGAATGCTTACTCTTGTAGACATTCTCAGCAACCAATGTAGCAGGAGAATACCCTGGTAAAGAGTAAAGGTATAAGGCTTTAAATAGCATCCTTACTTGAGCTCTTTTTCCAACAACCAGCATGAATTCCTAGGCAGATGAATGAGTCCTCAGTAAACTGGATTCTACATATACATTTAACTAACCCATGTGAAAATTCCTAGGTGAGAAATGCTGACTGAGGTCTTGCTAATTAGCTGGCAAAGAAAATAAGAAAAAAAAAGTATTTTTAATGTTTTAAAGTTTGAGAATAATTTGTAACCTGTCAATAAATGTGTAGAACACAATTATACCAACTGACGAAAAAATGATGGCATTTCATTTATGTGCTCTTGGACTTGGGCAGTGATTTTATATGTGTCTACACAAGTAGAATCAGCATAAATCAAGCCAGCATTTCTTCATTTAAGATATAAGGAAAAGATACTGGTTGACCCATTGTAACAATGAAATATACAAGACATTCTAACAGAGGATGGGTGAAGGGGGGAGGTGGAGAGGTGTGAAGGGAAGGGATGGTAGGGGAAAAACAAAGGAGGGGGTAACAATGCTCAATAAGAAATGTACTCATTACCTTACTTATGTAAATGTAACCCCTCTGTACAGTATTTATAATAAAAATATATGTTAAAAAGATACAAGGAAAACTTCTGTACTTACATGAAGTTGTATTTGTCACTCAATATAAGTAAGGTATTGGTTTTAGGACCACAGGCTTATTACTTTGGATACTCAAAATCTCTACATGAACACAGTATATTATTTACATCAGAATCTGCCCACAATCTAGTGCAGTATAATTGTTATGAGAATTTTTACTACATTCTATATTTGTAATGAAAACTAAAAGTATATGCAATATAAACAGATACAATTTTTTTCAGATAAATTTTGTATGCAGTTTGTGGATGGAATTTGGAGAGCAATTTTGAAAAGCACAAATTGCATCAAAAAGACCAGTCTGAAAATTGTAACAAGGAGCTAATACAGCATCATTGAATAGTATGGAACTCCAAGGAGAAGTACTTGAATTGAGACAATATCAGAAAGTGTAACAACCCAAGGTCTTTTTAGAGATGCAGCTGCTAGATTTCTCATGTAGAGCTTTCATAACAGTTTGTGAAGCACAAATCAGAACCTCACTGAAGTGTAGATGGTTTTCCCTCAACTTTCTGTCATGATCAGTCATTATTAATCAACATATAGCTAATCTTGAATAATCCTCTAATAAAATGTTGATGGAGTGTTTATATGCAAAAACCTCGGAATGCTAACTTTTTCAATTAGGACAGTCTGTATTCTATGATCCAGCCGAGGGAAAACTAGGTAAGCATCCATTTACAACCTTCTGAATAATTCTGATTCTGCCCACATCACTATCCATACTTCTGCACGAGTGAAACAATTTTCAAAGAATTTATCATTTAAAATTTAAATTTATGGTTCCGGGAAGATAGTGAAGGAGAAGCTGGAAGCTTAACTAAGCCAAAGAATCACACCAAATGTGCCATCACAGTACAGAGAGTTAGGCCAGAGAGGGAAAATCCAGGCAAGTAGACAAATCTGAGCAGTTGCCAGCAGCCGTGGTTGCAGCTATGGTGGGGGCGGTGGCGGCCATAACCACCATACCTGCAACACAGAGAGTCTAGGACAAAGGCGCCTGATGCAGAAGGTGAGAGGATTCTACTCAACACCAGCAAGAACTGACAAGGAGCAGACATCTTCATCCTTCATATCGCAGATCAGATATCACCCAGGAACCAGACTCCTGTGTGAGTAGAAGCCTGACTTCCTCACTCCTTCTCAGGGAGCAGAGAAGGGAAGGCCACCCCTCCCTGCCCACTACCAGATCTCCATCTTTGGTACTGGTAAAGGCCTGGCTGAGCAGCTAGCTCCAACTCATTCCTTGGATGAAAACAGAAAGTCATTTAACAGGTCACAGGAACCTAACCTGACCTGCCAGGCTCAGCTCCACTCAAGGAAAATTCACCCATCCTGGGCCTGCACCAGCCCCAAGCTTTCTTCATTGGGTAAACAGAGCCAGAGGCTGATCCTCCCTAGACAATCAATTGAAATTCAGTAACAATTAACCCTGAGAATGGCTGTTGGCTAGGCTCTGTGACTGCCTCAGAAGCTAGGCCTCAGGGAAAAGCGACTGTTTACTGAAAGGCCTCAACTCTACCCAGAACCTAGCCCCATCACAGCATCTCCAAACTAGAAGAAACAGCCATCTTTTGTGATACTCAAAGCAGATCTCCCTCCCATTGAACTAGCCTGGGAGGAGGATGACAAAATCCTAGGTAAATCAAAACATTTTTCTGCCTGCTCAAACAAACTGACTTAAGAAAACAACCAAGCTACAGGAAAATCAAATACCACAAGCAGACCAGAGACTCCAACAAGAGACTGGTTATGAAGGGAGATACAGGATCTTCCCTTCTCACCCCCCAAAAAGAAAGAACTCTTTTTTGTCACCTTTTATTAAAATTGTTTTAACATTTTTAATTTTTAACTTTAAAAAATTGTTTTCTATTAACTTTTTTTTCTTCCTCTTATAATTTTTATTTTATGGGTATACGTGTGTGTGTGTGTGTGTGTGTGTGTGTGCGCGCGCTTTTTTTCCATTTTTGTTTAGCACTACTGACCTTTTGATCTTTTTTTCCTTTCTTTCTCATTCTTTTCACTTTTTTTCTCTTTCGTTCTTCTTTGTGTGATTTAGTCACATTTCTGCTCATTCTCAGATATACCTGTAGTCGATTATTAGACCTTATCCCCGATTGTATACACACTTAATCCAGAAATTTATTACTGAATTCAAAACCTCTTAGACTTAATTTCTTTAATAGCTGTACTACCTCTATATACCTATATAAAATATTAAGCATTTTTATTTTTTATTTCTTGACATCTCTTTTCTATCCCTCCACTTCTCTTATCATATTCCTGTCCTTCTCTGAATATTACATTTTTATTCTGCATAATATTAAGTGTTTCACTTTTCAATTTTTAATTTTTGTTTTACTATTTTTCCTTGTCTTTTTTTTCTCTTTCTCCTCCTCCCCCCCCCCCCCGGTGTCTACTATCATTCTATTGAATCAATTTCCTGCTTTGAGATTAGGACTAAGTTAGCTCTCCCTCTACCTTTCCACATCCCTCTATTCCTATGTATACCCACATCTCTCACTAAACCTAATAATTTCTGGTTTGCCAAATTCTTCTTTGCTGTTCATAGCCTATTAATACATAGTTGGTTGATGTTGCAAATGTATCTGTTGAACTAGGTTATATCTGCAGGCTTTTGTAATAATTATTTGTTTATTTTTATTGTGAAAATACTGTACAGAGCGGTTACAATTACATGGGCAAAATATTTGCTGCCTTCAGGAGTCACACCTTGCCAATAAAAATAAACACATTTTCGAACAAAATCTACCAAGCAAACAGCTCCCATAAACAGGCAGGAGTTGCAATACTAATATCAGATAAAATAGACTTCAAATTAAAATTTGTGAGAAGAGATAAAGAAGGTCGCTACATACTAATCAAGGGATCTCTCTTTCAGGAGGATCTGGAGGCTTTTGACTGTGCAATTACAGACTTCTTTGATGCTTCACTTAAGATAGCTTTCGAGCACAAAATTGGTGTTACTCTCATGCCAAATGGGCAGAATAAGCTGGAAAAACACAAGAAAAATGGCAAGTCCGGGTATCTCAACTCCCACTCATGATAATCAGTGGACAGAACAGATAATGCATAATCCAGAGGAGAGCTTCCAAAAAGCTCTAAAAACACTAATGGTAAACATTGTAAGATTGAAAACCTTCAAAGGACTCTGTGTGAGCATGATATAGGAAAACAGATGTCAAAACAGGAAGCTCATAGGTGTGAGGAAGCTACTCAAAGATAGATAAAAGAATTGCATGAGCAGCTTGTGAAAACTCAAAGAGAAATAAAGGAATTGTGTGAGTATGCTGAGATTAGTCAAAGAGAACTACAGGAATTGCATGAACATGAGGAAGCTGATCAAAGAGTAATACAGGAATTTCAAGAGCTGGATGAGCATAGACAAAGATCAATAGAGGAATTCATGGAATCCATAAACAGAGAGTTGAAAGAAGTCAGGGAGTCCACAAAAGAAATGCTGAATGGATCCCAACAGAAGTAATGGGTGTCCAAGGAAACCATAAACAATCAACCAAGTTATTTGAGAATAAACACTTGACACTAAATTAAGGAAGTAAAGAATTTCATACAAGATCTAAAACAGAGGAGTCCGGGAAGATGGTGGAGGAGAAACTGGAGTCTAAGTAAGCTCTCGCATAGAAAGCAGTTTTAGAGTTCCAGTGAACAGTCCTAAGTCAGAGAATTACACCAAGTGAGTCATCACAGGACAGAGAGTTTGGCCAGAGAAGGAAATCCAGGCAAGGAGATACTTCTGAGCCCTTGCCAGCAGCCGCCGCGGCGGTGGCAGCTGTAGCAGTGGTGGGCAAGTGCAGCCACCATAGCTGAGCAACAGAGAGTCCCAGATGAAGGAGCCAGATGCAGCAGGTGAGCGTATTCTACTCAACACCAGCAAGAACCAAAAAGAAGCAGACATCTTCATCCTGCAGTTCGAAGACCAGAGACGACCCAGGAACTAAGACTCAGCGTGAGTAGAAGCCTGACGTCCTCACTTCTTCTCAGGGAGCAGAGGAGGGAAGGCCACCCCTACCCCCCAGCACCAGTGATCTCCATCTTGGATACAGACAAAGCTCAGCGGAGCTGGGAGCTCCAGCTCAGGCCTTGGAATAAAACGAGTTATTTAGCAGGTCACAAGAACTTAACAGGGGAGTGACCTGCCAGACTCAGCTCCATCCAGGGAAAAGTCACCCAGCTCGGGTGCCAGCCATAGGAGTGGCTTTCCTCACTGGGTAAGCAGAGCCAGAGGCTGCCCCTCCCTCTAGCAGCCTCGACAAGCAATTGAAAATCAGTAAACAGAAACCCTGAGAATGGCTCCAGGCTGGGCTCTGTGAGGTTTTCACAAACCAGCCCCAGAAAAGCTACCAGAACCTAGCCTCATCACTGCATCCCCCTCTTTTGTGATACTTAATGCAGATCTGTTTTCCAATGAACTAGCCTGGGAGGAGGATGGCCAAATCCTGGGTAAAGCAGAGCATTTTACTGCCTGTTCGAACAAACTGACTTAAGAAACCAACCAAGCCACAGGACCACAAGCAGACCAGAGACTCCAACAAGAGGCTGGTTACGGACACAAGGGAGATACAGGATTTTTCCCACTCCTCCCCCCCAAAAAAATCAAAGAAATTTTTGGGTTTGTTTTGTTTTTTGTTTTTTTTTTTCTCTTTTTTCTCTTCTTCGTTTTCTTTCTTTCTTTTTTTTTTTAGTTTTTATTTTTGGTACCTTATATAAAAAATATATTTTTCTTTTCTAAAACATTTTTCAATCTTCAATCGTTGCCTTTTTTGATAAAAACAATGTTTTCCAGAAAGTTTTTTTCCTCTTATAATTTTTATTTTGGGGATACAGGAGTGTGCGTTTTTGCTTTATTTTTTGTCTTCTTTCTCTTTTTTTTTCTTTTTTTAAATTATCTTTTTGTTTTTTGTTTAGCTCTACTGAACTTGATGTTGTTATAATTTGAGGAAGGGAAGGGAAAAAACAAATCGTTTATATAATAGGGATACAGTTGGACCATTAAAACAATGAGATGTACAAGTCATTATGTCGAAAACAAACTTTAAAATTTTGGTAGGGGGAGGACTGAGTAGGGAGCGGGGAGAGGACGGGAAGTTATGGGAAGGGGAAACAAAAGACGAGGTTACAATGCTTGATAGGAAATGCACTCATTATCTTGTCCATGTAATTGAAACCACTTTGTACAGTATTTTCACAACAACAACAAAAAAATAAATTTAAATATGGAATGAAATTAGTTCCAATAATGCATTGCATTAAGGTATTTAGAAATAAGTGAGAAACTTAAAGGTGCATACGATATTTTTTATTGGAAATGAAGCGATATTGGAATTTGATTCTCTACATTTTAAGCAATTTGCTTAAAAAAATAGGCAAAATAAAATTTATATTTGCAGCAGACTTCACACATTAAATTTTGTACATTGAAAGGGAAACAAGCCTCAACAATATGTCAATTCTCTCTTCTTATTTATCTCTAAAGGTTTATGCTTCTGGTCTCTGAATATTAAAACTTCAAAAAAATTATGTTTAGCTAGTTGTGCAAAGGGCTTTTGCTTCATCATATCTGTGTTGAATAGAGTGTGTGTGCATTTCAATATACAGTGCATTTTACTTCCTTCCCTTACCCCAACCCCACCTATCCCTTCATGTTTCTTACTTACATTCTGACATGTGTACATTGAATGGTATGACTGTATTATTCCACCATTTCCCTCTCCATTCTTCTACCCTACTCCCTTTTAGCCCAGATCCCCTTTTAATACTTGTTTCAACTTCATGGTATTTTGTTAAATATCTCTACTTTGCCATTTGGCTATGGGCTTGCCACATCTTCTCTTCCATGTTTGACATACATAAATGAGTATATTTCTCCACATTTCTAATCTCAGATTGGCTAAGATAAATCTTCTTTACTATTCGCCTTCTGTCCTAAATTTAGAATTGGACTTTCAGGGCCATCCAATAGAGCATTTTTATTCTCTACTCACTGAAGATGGAAGGGAAATAATTTCCATGCTGTCAGCATTATGTTATCCATCATGAATTCCCATTGCTTATCACTTCAGCAGTCTAAATTTAAAGTCATATTTTCTGCATTATATTCACACAGTATAAGTGAATATCAAGGGTAATTTACTTAGTATTGGACGTTTAGGGACAATCTTCAATTTCTGATGATAGAGGCAGGAATGAGTTTCAATTTTCAAATTCCACTATGTAGTGAGCTCTGAAGTCTTCTAAATTTTCGATAAATTTCGAGTTACTTTTTGTTAATAATTTTAAAAGTTTTATTTCAGTATTTGAAATGCTGCTCCAATTATTTTAAAAGTTTCACAATAAGTTAGACTGAACTTTTTCCTCCCATGTTCCCCACTAGTTCAGGTTAATTCTCCTTTCGCTTTATATTTTGAGAGACCAAGGGATGAGGGTAAACAGAGAGATAATCATTACTCACATATCTCCTTCCTCTCCTGTTTCTGCTGTTCTTGTTGAGAGGAAGACTGAAGCAGGGAACAAGAGTGAAGCTTGACTTCACCATACAAGGGAGCATTCCTGGCATGTCCATTATTGTTTCTCAGAATTACTTAAATTGCTTACTCTTGCCTTCTCTCTGACAGTAACCTAACTGTGGCTTCCTTGGTGCAGAAGGAAGCACACTAACAGGTTATTACCTGTAAATTGGTATTTTATATCTCAGCTTACTACTACCAAAAATAAAAAGCTTTGGCTACATAAATGTAAAGGTACTGATTGTCCAACAAAACCTTAGTGAGGAGTAGACAATTCTACTCAGCTACCCCCTCCTCTTGTATCCTTCCTTCCACTCCCCTCCCCTCTTTTAATCTCCCTTCCTTTGTCATTCTTTGTGTCTCTCTCCTGCATATTCATCTCTATCTTCTCTCTTTTTCCCTTCCAGTAGCAAGTGCTTTGGTTTATCAGACAACACATAAATAATTGAACAAATATTTTTTCTCCTCTTTTTGTGATTTTTTATTTTTAAGAAGTGAGTCCTAGCACAGAACCAGTGGCTTACATCTAGATAGTCGGTAGGTTCAAATTTGACAATTGAAATTCGAAGCTATTCCAAGTGGATAAACCTAAGAGTTTCTTTTCTCCACTTGTGGTAAATGGAAGAAGTGAAGGTGTGGCTCAGGTGGTATAGAGCAAACATTGAGAATTAAAGCCCAGATATAGCTCAAGTCCAGGAGTTCAAACCCCAGTACCAGCACAATATTAAAAAAAATGAGTCCTTTGTCTTTGAAAAGGGATATTTCTGCAAAAATTCATACAAAGGACAGTTTCCAAGGTCCAAGACTGTTTCTAAGGCTCTTTCACATCTTAAACTGATTCCTCTGCTTGATTCAGATTAAGGAAAATAGGAGTCACACTTCATATTAAAAAGTATGCACATTACTGAACAGTTCCTACCATTTTTAATGTAAAGGAAGCATGAGAGAAGAATTCACCTCACTTGGGTGAGTTAGGTTTGATCCACTGACAGACTTTTGCAAGTAAATGAGGGTCTGTTTACATGTAAAGAAGTCTATATAGATTCTTTCTAGGAGAGAGAACAAGCTACCTGTTTCCAAGTTTGAATCAGATTAAGTTTATTCCTATGAAATGGTAAAGAGAAGCTCATCTCATACAACATTATGCAGACAGCAATTTCAAAAATATTAAAAACCTATGTCTATGTTTTGAACAGCTAAGTTTTCACAAACAAAAAACCGTTTACTGAACCAAGAAAATATAAGTTAGAGCAATAGGAACTATGTGAAATATAGTTAATGGTTGAGTGATATGTGTAAAAGAGTTCTGTAATCACAACTAAACTATAAATTTTTTCATCATGTCCCTAACAAGAATCTCTAAGATAGGCCTTTCTAAATCTGTCATAGAGGGCGGTGTTTATGCAATTGTCAGGTTTGTTTAGGGTACGATATCTCCCACAGTCACTTGGGTTGCAAACTGCTCACACCACATGCAGTGTACAGAAACACATGCTGTCTTGCTAGGCACTTAAGGAATTTTTGTGCAACTGTGAATAGTTATTGTTTTCTTCTTGTAATTATACCTGTCAGTGTGAAGTCCTTTCATGATAAGAATAATAGTTTCTGTATCCTTTGTTCCACTAACAAATCTCAGATATAAGTATGGTCGGGTGCCTGTGGCTCATGCCTATAGTCCTAGCTACTCAGGAGGCTGAGATCTGAGGATCACAGTTCAATGCCAGCTCAGGCAGGAAATTCCATGAAATTCTTTTGTCCAATAAACTACCAGAATACTGGAAGTGGCACTAGGTCTCAAGCGGTAGAGCTCTTGCCTTGAGCAGAAGAGCACTTGGACAGCACCTAAGCCCAGAGTTCAAGCCCCACGACTGACCAAAAAAAATCTATCTATCTATCTATCTATCTATCTATCTATCTATCTATCTATCTATCTATCTATCTATCTATCTATCTATCATCTATCTATCTATCTATCTATCTATCTATCTATCTATCTATCTATCTATCTATCTATCTATCTATCTATCTATCTATCTATCTATCTATCTATCTATCTTTCTAATCTATCTATCTGTTTATCTGTCTTTCTGTCTGTCTGTCTGTCCGTCTGTCTGTCTGTCTGCCTGTCTAGGTATCTATGATGAGATGAATTACATTTAAATATAAATCAATATTTGTGATACACATTTAAAATATAAGTAAATATATGATGTATTTATAATATATACATATACATAAGATCATATTATATCTGTACATTTATAAATACACCTGTAATTTATATCCAAAGAGTACATCTGAAGATTTTGGGGAAAATGTAGAGTGTTTAAATGCTTACAACTGACACACCATACTTTCAATCATTTTTTCCACTTATTGCAATGTCTGGATTACTAAGACTGAATGATTATGAAACAGAGTTGTTGTTTTAATCCTTACGATTTTGGATTAGAAACATCTACTTACTTGGTATAAAACCTACCAAAATGTGATCTTGAAATCACACTCCACAAACCAGACATATATATCAATTTAGCAACTTACAGGTCTTAAACTTTTATTTGAATCCTGTATCTCACATACATTCAGTTTCCTTCGAGTCAGCTACATGTACAAACATGCCTAGATTTTCATGCTCACATACATCCCCATACTCACATTACATACTAAATGTAACATTGTAATACAAAATAATATATATACTGAAAAAGAACACCTTTGCAAATGTAATTAAATTTTATTTTTAAACACAATGCATTATTGACATACTGATGAAAGAGCAGTGGAGAGATGTTTCAAATAGTAGATTGCCTGCCTAAAGAGCATGTTTCTTATTCCAAACATCATTATTTCCATCCTTCCTTCTCCCACATAAAAAAGCATAAATAACTACAGAATTAACTGCATGTTCCTTAATCACTCCTTGAAGAGAGAAACTGTTTTATATATATATATATATATATATATATATATATATATATACATATATATATATATATATACATATATATATATATATAGAGAGAGAGAGAGAGAGAGAGAGAGAGAGAAATTGTTCAAGTTATTATATTAGAATATTTCCAATTGACTCTTCAAAATATTACCCTATAGGTATATACTTTTTGCTACTAATTGAATATCTTTCTACTCAATTACTATATACCATTTTCTGAATGAAGTTTGGTAAATGTAACTAGGATATATTATACCTGACCAGGAAATCAATTATTCAAACAGTTTTTATCAAAAATGCCTATAACAAAATAAAGATATAAATCCAAATTATGTATATTTGAAGACAATATTTGCTTAGTCCTCGTCTCGTATTCTTCATTCCCTTCTTGAGAATAATACACATTGTAAGGGAATGTTTAACATGTATCAGAGAAATAGATTGACTTTAGTCAAATGAGTTACTATATGCTGCAGTTTGGTTTACTTTATATCCAGAAGAGCTAAATTCTTACCTTATGATTTTCCTTAGATTTTATACTCAGGTTTAACCTCTGATGGGTGACAGATAAAGGTATAAAAATTTTTTAACTGTGGCTAAATTTAGGCTGAGGAATCTAGGTACAACTTTACTCATGCAGATAGGCCTGATCAGTCATGAGACCACGATATCAAAATGTTAACCTATGCTTCCTGAAATCATGCTTATGAGATTTTGTGTATTATAAACAGAGGTTATTAGAATTTGTTTTGTAAACAACATCATTTCATCGGTTAAGAGCTGAAGTGAGATATTATATCCAGAACAAAATTTAAGGAGGCATCCAAAATTAGTTACCAAGATATAAATCATTTAACACAACGTTTTAAAAATGCAAGACAAAGGAAATAATTTATGAAAAAAGACAACGTTTAAAATAAATACAGAATCAGTATGACTGATTTTTCTTTTTATCCCAGTTGCAATACGGATTGCATGATGACTTTTCTAGTTATATGTTTAGTTAGGTCTTGATATTTAGTTGGAGAAGTTATGTTCTTTCATATATTCATTTGTCAGATCAAAGAGGAAATGAATTCCGTGCCAGAGTCAATATCAATAATAATGTTACTGATATATTCTACTACTTTGCCAGTTTCAAATCAGTTCGAGTAACTTTGGTCTTCTTTGGATCTAACTAATTAGGGATACAATTTAGTCAGTACTGGATTTTGACCACCGTTTATTAAAGTATTATTTTCCAGAAACTACTACTATTCTCTCTTTTCATGAGATTTTTAATTTCATTTATATATTGTGCTGATGTTTTCCTTTAGATAATCCACATTCAGTCTTCTAAAAACTGTATAATTTAGAGTATTTTTAAATTATGTACACTCATGTACACTGGTCAGATTCTATTATTTGCACATTTTGTTCTTGTTAAGTCAGTAGAATTTAGTTCTCATTATGGATATTTTGGAATTACTAATTGCATTTCAGAAATTTTAAGAATGGTATGATTTTTGTGATTTCATACTGTAGCATTTTTTCTTTTAAGTATGTGCAGATCTTTCTTTACATACAGTTACATTTGTTTTAAAAAATTTGATCCATTCAAGGGATTTTCTATATTAGGTTGATCCAGATGAATTGAATTACAAATTAACACAACCTTATTTCTGAGAGACAGTTATAGCTCTACTTAAATTAACATGTGTTTGAAAGTTTTGTAGTTTAAAAAATAAACTGGGCACAACATGTTTTTGTTCCTGGGGAAGTTCCAATTTGTTGGTTGTTTTTCCAGCTGTGATGACTTCAAAATATGTGTGCATTTTATTTCAATAGTTTTGTACCTATATTTTCTTTCATATAACAGAAAATACAAAAAGAATCAGTGATTTAGGAAAGTTCCAGGAAGATGGCGGAGGAGAAACTGGAATCTGAACAAGCTCTCACATAGAAAGCAGTTTTAGAGTTCCAGTGAACAGTCCTAAGCCAGAGAATCACACCAAGTGTGCCATCACAGGACAGAGACTTAGAGAAGAGATGGGAAGCCATGGCAAAAAGACACATCTGAGCGCTCACCAGCAGCCGCCGCGGAGCGGGTGGCAGGGTCGCGGCAGAGAATGCAGCCGGGGCCATAACTGAGCGCTCACATGGAGAGTCCCGGACGAAGGAGCCAGATGCAGCAGGCGAGCGGATTCTACTCAACACCAGCAAGAACCGACAAGGAGCAGATATTTTCATCCTGCAGTGTGCAGACCAGAGACGACCCAGGATCCAACACTCGGTGTGAGTAGAAGTCTGACGTCCTCACTCCTTCTCAGGGAGCAGAGGAGGAAGGCCACCCCTCCCCCCCCAGCACCGGTGATCTCCATCTTGGATACCGACAAACCTCGGAGGAGCTGCCAGCTCCAACCAGGTCTTGGAATAAAACGAGTCATTTAGCAGGTCACAAGAACTTAACAGCGAAGTGACCTGCCAGACTCGGCTCCATCCAGGGAAAAGTCACCCAGCTCAGGCGCCAGCCATTGGAGTGGCTTACCTCACTGGGTAACCAGAGCCAGAGGCTGCCCCTCCCTCTAGCAGCCTCAACAATCAATTGAAAAACAGAAACCCTGAGAACGGCTCCAGGCTGGGCTCTGTGAGTTTTTTTTCACAACACAGCCCCAGGAAAAAGCTACTGATTGTTGAAAGGCCTCAACTCTACCTAGAACCTAACCTCACCACTGCATCCCCCTCCTTTGTGATTCTCAAAGCAGATCACCCTCCCAGTAAACAATTCTGGGAGGGGGATCTCAAAATCTTGGGTAAAGCAGAGCATTTTTCTGCCTGTTCGAACAAACTGACTTAAGAAACCAATCAAGCCACAGGACCTCAAGCTGACCAGAGACTCCAACAAGAGGCTGGTTACAGACAAAAGGGAGATACAGGATTTTTCCCACGCCTCCCCAAAAAATAAAAAAAAAATCAAAGAACTTTTTTTTTTCTTTCTTCCTTTTCTTTTCTTTTTTTTTTCTTTTTTTTGGTACCATATATATATATATATATAAATTTTTTTCTTTTTCTAAAAATTTTATTAATCTCTAATTTTTGACTTTTTTGAAAAAATAATTGTTTTCCAGGAACTTTTGTTTCCTCTTATAATTTTTATTTTAGGAATACATGAATGTGCATTTTCCTTTCTTTTCTTGTCTTCTTTCTCTTTTTCTTTCAATTTTAACTATCTTTTTGTTTTTTTGTCTAGCTCTACTGAATTTCTGATCTCTTTTTCTCCCTTTCTAATCCTTTTCACCTTTTCCTCTCTTTTGATCTTCTTTATGTGACTTAACTCTTGTCCTGCACATCCTCAGATAAACCCTTAGTTAATTAGTAGACGCTATCCCCCATTGTGTACACACTTAATCCACAAATTTATTACTCAGTTCAAAACCTCTGAGACTTAAATTCCTTAATAGCAGTACTACCTCTTTATACCTATATAATATTTTAAGCATTTTTTTAAGGTTTTCACTTCTCCTCTATGTCCCTACAATTCTATTAATATACTCACATTCCTCTCTAAATAGATGTTCTTTTAATCTCCATAATAATATTAAATTTTACGTTTCTATTTTTTTCTGGTCTCTTTTCATTTCCCTTACCCTTTCTTCTTTTAATCTCTCTCTCTACATGCATCCTACCCAACCTATTTCCTGCATTGGGATTAGGACATAGTTAACTCTCCCTGTGCCTCCCCACACCAATCTATTCCTATTTTTTACCCACCTGTCTCCCTAACCCTAATAATTTCCAGTTTTCCAAATTCTTATCTGCGGTTCGAAGCCCAGTAACATACAGTTGTCTGATGTTGAATAGATGTATCTGTTGAACTAGATTGTATCTGTAGAGTATTGACTGTACAAAAGCAAACTTTGATTGATGGTTGCCTTAAGATAGTGTTCTAGCACAAAACTGGTGCTATTTTCATCTCAAATGGGCAGAGTAAACCGGAAAAACACAAGAAAAATGGCAAATCCGGATATCTCAATTCCCAATCTTGATAATCAGGGGTCAGAACAGGTACTGAATAATCCAGAGGAGAGTTCCTAAATAGCTCTACAAACACTGCTGGCAACCATGATAAATGAGAAGTTTGACAACTTACAAAGGACTCTGTATGAGCGTGAAAGGGAGAAAGAGGAGGCATCCCAAAAGCTTATACAGGAATATCATAAGCGTGAGGAAGCTACTCAAAAACTGATACAGGATTTGCGGGAACAACTTGAGAATACTCAAAGAGAAAGGGAGGAATGGCGTGAGCATGTTGAGAACACTCAAAGAGAACTGCAGGAATCCCACGAACGGGAGGAAAGACAAATACAGGAATCCCACAAATGGGAGGAAGCGAATCAAAGAGTAATACAGGAATTGAGAGACCAGGTAGAGAATACACAAAGATCACTAAAGGCATTCATGGAATCCATTAACAAAGAGCTGAAGGAAGTCAGGGAGACCACAAAGGGAATGCTGAATGGAACCCAACAGAAGGAATGGGAGTCCAAAGAAACCATGACCAATCAACTAAGTGATTTGAGAACAAACACTGAACACCAAATTAAGGAAGTAAAGAAATTCATACAAGACCTAAAACAGAGGTTCAACAAAGAACTTGAAGCCATCAAAGCTGACCAATTAGAAGGAAAAGAGATAAAAAAACAAAGTAGAGAGTCTTGACAGCAGGTTAGACCATGCAGAAGATCGAATCTCAGGGATTGAAGACAGCCTAGATATTATAGAGAAAGAACATACAACCATCCAAAACAAGTCCAAGAAATATGATAGATCTATCCAACACCTGGAAGACACCATCAGAAGGCCTAATCTAAGGATAATGGGTGTAGAGGAGAACCTAGAAACAGAAGTTAATGGTCTAGGAAATTTGTTTAACTGGATCCTAGCAGAGAACTTCCCAAACATACAAAAAGATAGGCCTATTCAGATACAAGAAGCTTTTAGAACCCCAAATAGACCAGACCAGAATAGGACATCCCACAGTCACATTATAATCCACACAGGATCAACTCAGACCTAGGCAAAGATCCTTAAAGCTGTCAAGGAGAAAAGGGTAATCACCTATAAAGGGAAACCAATTAGAATCACCTCAGATTTCTCAGCAGAGGCAATCAAAGCAAGAAGAGCCTGGAATGATGTATGCCATGCCCTAAAAACAAACAACTATCAACCAAGAATACTGTACCCAGCTAAACTCTCCTTCATAACTGAAAGCCAAATAAAAACCTTCCATAGCAAAGAAAAATTGAAACAATATATCTTCACCAAACCAGCCCTACAAAAGATTCTTAAAGATGTCCTACACATAGAAAACCAACAAGACCGCAATAAAGGCCAAGAAACTGCACCCAAAATGAGAATCCAAGAACCATAGGAAGAACCCAGTTTTCGCAGCCCCCAAGAAGGTGGATAACATGGCAGGAACTCCCAAATACACTCAGTTCTATCACTTAACGTTAATGGACTGAACTCTCCAATTAAGCGACATAGACTATCTAGTTGGATTAAAAAACAAGACCCTTCTTCTATCTGCTGCCTGCAGGAGTCACATCTTGCCCGTAAAAACAAACACATTTTCAATGTTAAAGGCTGGAACAAAATCTACCAAGCAAACGGCTCCCATAAACAGGCGGGAGTTGCAATCCAAGTATCAGATAAAATGGAATTCAAATTAAAATTCGTGAGAAGAGATAAAGAAGGTCGCTACATACTAATGAAAGGATCTCTCCTTCAGGAGGATATTACAATTCTAAATATCTGTTCGCCAAAAAATGGAGCACCCAAATTTATCAAAGAAACACTACGTTCCCTCAAATCCCATATAGATCCAAAGACATTAATTGTTGGGGATTTTAACACACCACTCTCCCCACTAGATAGATCAACTCGGCAAAAACTCAACAGAAAAACCGCAGATCTAAACAGCTGCATAGATCAACTAGACTTAACAAACATCTACCGAACATTTCACCCAGCAGCATCAGAATACACGTATTTCTCAGCAGCACATGGAACGTTTTCCAAAATAGACCACATTTTTAGGTCAAAAAGCACACTTGTCCAAATTCAAAAACATTGAAGTTATACCTTGCAACCTCTCTGACCACAAGGGAATAAAATTAAAACTCAACACCAAAAGCCACCAAAGAAAGTCCAGCATCACATGGAGGCTGAACAACACACTGGTGAATCAAGAGTGGGTCATGGAAGAGATTAGAAAGGAAATTAAAATGTTCATGCTATTCAACAAAAATGAACACACAAATTACCAGCTCCTCTGGGACACTTCAAAGGCAGTACTCAGAGGCAAGTTTATAGCTCTGAGCTCCTACATCAACAAATTGGAGAGATCTGAAACTAACAATTTAATGACACATCTAAACCTCCTTGAAAAAGAGCAGCAAGATAAACCCCAATCCATTAGACGGAAAGAAATAATCAAAATTAAATCAGAATTAAATGAATTAGAATCCAAAAAACTATAGAAAGAATCAACAAAACAAAGAGTTGGTTCTTCGAAAAACTTAACAAAATTGACAGACCCTTAGCAAATCTTATCAGAAAAAGAAGAGAACACACCCAAATTAATAAACTCAGAGATGAGAATGGAAACATCACCACGGAAAAAACCAAGATTCAGAACATTATAAGGGAATACTTCTAAAAACTTTATGCTAATAAGTTTGAGAACTTGACAGAAATGGACCTTTTCCTAGCAAATATTGACATGCCAAAACTAAACCAAGATGAGTTAAACTATCGTAACAGGCCCATATCAAGCACTGAAATAGAAACAGCAATAAGAGACCTCCCAGCTAAGAAAAGTCCAGGACCAGATGGCTTTACAGCAGAATTTTACAAGGCCTTCAAAGCAGAGCTCACACCAATACTCCTCCAACTCTTCAATGAAATTGAAAGAGAAAGTTCACTACCCAACACATTCTATGAAGCCATCATAACCCTCATCCCAAAACCAGGCAGGGACTCATCAAAGAAAGAGAACTATAGACCCATTTCTTTGATGAATATTGATGCAAAACTTCTCAACACAATTTTGTCCAATCGACTTCAACAATTCATCCAAAAAATCATACACAATGATCAAACAGGATTCATTTCAGGGATGCAAAGCTGGCTCAATATACGCAAATCAATTAATATTATTCATCACATCAACAGGAGCAAGAATAAGAACCACATGGTTATCTCAATAGATTCAGAAAAAGCATTCGACAAGATCCAACACCCCTTCATGATGAAGGTTTTGGAAAAATTAGGAATCCATGGAACATTCCTCAATACAATAACGGCTGTATATGACAAACCTACAGCCAGCATTATACTCAATGGTGAAAAACTAAAGCCATTTCCTCTTAACTCAGGAACAAGACAAGGATGCCCACTCTCTCCACTTCTCTTCAATCTAGTATTAGAATGCCTAGCTACAGCAATAAGACAAGATGCAGACATAAAGGGGATCCAAATAGGGAAAGAAGAAATAAAACTCTCCCTCTTTGCAGATGACATGATCTTGTATTTAAAGAATCCCATAGACTCCACTCCCAAATTACTCAAGCTGATTCAAAACTTTGGCAAAGTAGCAGGTTATAAAATTTACCGCCCAAAATCAATGGCTTTTCTGTATGCCAACAATGAGAAAAGTGTGGCTGAAATTAGGAAAGCAACTCCATTTGTAATAGCCCCACAAAAAATAAAATAGCTAGGAATTAACTTAACTGAACAAGTGAAGGACCTATATGATGAAAACTTTAAAATCTTGAGGAAGGAAATCAACACAGAACTAAAAAAATGGCAAAACCTCCCCTGCTCCTGGATTAGAAAGATTAACATTGTGAAAATGGCAATACTTCCCAAGGCTATCTACAAATTCAACGCAATACCTATCAAAATTCCAACCTCATTCTTCAAGGAAATAGAAGAGGCAATCCAAAAATTCATATGGAACAATAAAAGACCCCGAATAGCAAAAACGCACCTTAACGGACAGAACACTGCTGGAGGAATATCAATACCAAATTTCAAGTTCTACTATAAAGCCATAGTAATCAAATAGCTTGGTATTGGCATAAGAACAGACTTCTGGACCAATGGAATAGAATTGAAAACCCAGAAATGAACCTAGAGACCTATAGCCATCTAATCTTCGATAAGGGATCTAAAACAATAGAATGGAAGAAAGACAGCCTCTTCAGTAAATGGTGCTGGCAAAATTGGTTAACTACATGTAGAAAACTAAAGCTAGATCCTTATATATCACCCTGCACCAGAATCAACTCCAAATGGATCAAAGACCTCGAAGTCAAAGCAGACACGCTGAAAATATTACAGGATGGAATAGGAGAAACCCTAGGTCTCCTTAGCTCAGGCCGAAATTTTTTCAATAGAGACCCGGAAACATAACAAATCAAAGAAAGGTTGGACAAATGGGATTGCAGAAAGTTGCAGAGCTTCTGCATGGCAAATGACATAGCTAACAAGAACAATAGAAAGCCCACGGATTGGGAGAAAATCTTTACTAGCCATACAACGGACAAGGGTCTCATATCTAAAATATACTTGGAACTCTAAAAATTAAATCCCCCAACAACAAATCCTCAAAGAAACAACTGCCCAATAAATAAGTGGGCGAAAAACTTACAGAGAATCTTCTCTGAAGAAGAAAGAAGGATGGCCAATAAACACATGAAGAAATGTTCAACATCCCTAGCCATAAAGGAAATGCAAATCAAAACAACATTGAGATATAACCTCACCCCAGTTAGAACGGCAAAAATCAAGAACTCTAACAACAACAGATGCTGGAGGGGATGTGGACAGAAAGGAACCTTACTTCATTGTTGGTGGGAATGTAAACTTGTTCAACCACTTTGGAAAGCAGTATGGAGGTTCCTCAAAAGACTTCATGTAGAAATCCCCTATGACCCAGAAATCCCACTTTTGGGCATTTACCCAAATGTTTACAACCAAGACCACACTAAAGCTACCAGCACATCCATGTTTATTGCAGCATTATTTACCATACCTAAGATATGGAACCAATCCAGATGCCCCTCAGTAGATGAATGGATCAAGAAAATGTGGTATATATACACAATGGAATTCTATGCCGCCATCAGAAAGAATGACATTGCCCCATTTGTTAGGAAATGGAAAAACTTGGAAAAAATATATTAAGTGAAGTAAACCAGGCCCAAAGAAACATAGGTCCCATGGTTTCCCTTATTTGCATTATCTAGTATATCTATGAGTCAAGCAGAAAAGGTTAGATAATGTGATGTCAGGAAAATGAACCCTTAGATATGTATTTTAATGCTTTATTCTTTCATGCATGTGTTTCTAATGCATTTATAAGATTATCTCTTTGTTGCTTTGTATGTCCCTCCCCCACAGTGTAACCCCTGCTTTCACTATATTTGATGTCGGTATAACTTGAGGAGGAGATGGGGAAAAACCAGTTGTTTAAAGATACAGGTGGTCCTGTTGCAACAATGAGAAGTACAAGTTGTCATGTCCACAACGAGCTTTACAACATCCGTGCGGGGGGGGGGAAGGGGGGGAAGGAGAAGGATTGGGATTGGGGGGGAGGGTGGAGGCTGGAAAGGGATGTGAAGGGTAAACAAAAGGAGGAGGCTGCAATGATTGGTAAGAAATGTACGCCTTTTCCTGCCCATGTAATTGTAACCCTTCTGTACAGTATCTTCACAAATAAAATAAAATAAAATAATAAAAAAAAGAAACCTAGGTTGCCTAATTTCCCTCATTTGTTGTAGTAGAATTTGCCTCTAATTCTACAAGTAAACGCAACTGGATGGTAAAAGAGAAAACATTACACTTGGACATGATAAATTTTATGGGATTCCAAACATTTATGCAGTGAGATCAAAGGAGGATACCCTTTGGCGAGGATCACAAAGGATCAATAGCTGTACGAATATTATCATATAAAATAATGTTCATTAAAATGATCTCCAAGAAATGATTATGAGAGTTTCTTTATTATTTTGCTTTGTCCTTCAGTGTTCTGATGCTATTTTTTTAAATTTCTGCACCTTTGGTCTTAAATGTACGTTTGGGTAGGGCAAGGGGGAATACAGAAATGGTGGGACAAAGGCTTAAATGCAGCAGTGCTACTCAATAGACCTTACATTGTAAATGAACTATATAACTTATGCGAGAGGGAGTTTGAAAGGGAAAACTGGGGGAATATGTGTGAAGAGGTGACACTGTTCAAAAAGAAATGTGCTCATCATCTGACTTATGTAATTGTAACCCATCTGTAAATCATCTTTACAAATTAAAAATGGACCTCATAAACAGGCGAGTAGCTATACAAATATTAGATTAAAATGGCTTGAAAATAAAAGTGGTATGAAAGTAAAAAGAGACAAAGAAGGACATTAAATATTGACAAAGAAAACTCACCATCAGAAGGATATAAAAATTCTAAATATCAATGTCATGAATCCTAGAGAAATTCATCAGAGAAATACTACTTACCCTAAAAACATGCATATATCCAAATAAATTGTTGGTTGCTTGAACAAATCCTGACAGGCCATCCAGGTGAAAACTTAGCAAAATTTTTTACAGCTAAATAATTGTATTGACAAGTTATACCTAACGGATATCTACAGAGTATTTCACCTACCAGTGTCACAATATATATTCCACTCAGCACTCAAGGAATGTTCTCCAAATTAGATCATATCTTATATCACAAGGAATATCTTTCATAATTCAAAAATAAAAACAAAACTACTCTTTGTATCCTGTCAGACCATGATGGTACCAAATTAGATCTCGACATCAAAAGGCATCACATAACATTCTGAAACCCACAGAGATTGAATAACACATTGTTAAATCATCAGTGAGTCACTGAAGAGATATACAGGAAAGTTCCAACGTTTATGGAATTCAGTGGAAGTGAACACACAAAATACTACCTCCTCTGGGACACAGCAGCAGCACAGACAATACTCAGAGGAATATTTATAGCTTTGAGTATGTACATCAACAAATTAGAACAATCTTAAATCAGCACTAATGATGCACCACTAAGTCTTTGACAGAACAGGAAAAACAAAACCAAAAACCACTAGACAGAAATAATACAAATTAGATTAAAAAATAAATGAATCAGTCTCAAAAAACATACAATCATAATTGACTTTTATCTACTAGTAGCTCAAAAATTCACCCAATGAATGTCAATGTAGCTATTTTCAGAGATAGACTCAACAATCTCAAACCAGTGAACAAAAAAATCTAGAATTCTGACAAGCAACATTCTGTTTGACTTTAAAAATTCTCTGTTGTTATTATTAAGGTGATTTATGGATGGATTCTAATTGCAAGGGTCAGGTAATGAGTACACTTCCTTTTGTGAAATGTCTTCAGTTCCCTCACTTGTTCCCAGTCCCACCCTTCTGTCCCCACCCATGTGTTAAATAGTTCACTTTCATCAATGTTCAATGAACTCCACTGCTGCAATTTTTCACTCTTTTCCCTAAAGCTCTGTGACCACGCCTCACTTTCCTGAAGACACACAATGAATATACCAGGCATAAGGTAAAAAAGACAGAATTATCACAAACTATAAACAACTACAAACACAAAACAAAAAAGAAGTTTTCTGTTTCTGTATCTCATAGTTCATTTGAGTATGTCTATGTTGTTATATGAATCTAATTGTTTTTTATCATGAAGTCAATTCAGGGATTAAGGTGTAATAAAATAATATTGCTTTCTATTTAGTAATGCTTTTTATTTTAATATTAAATTTGTAACACAATTCAAGTCCTAGTGAAATTTGAAAGTTCATATTTAGATGTTCCAAATGTCTAATAATTCCCTTTTGGCAACCAAAATTAAAAACAGGCATGTTTTATCCTCACGAATGTCATTATTTCATGTGTAAAAAGTAAAATAAATGTAATGTTAATTCAGTGGACTTAAGGAATCAAATACTTATGCAATGCATCAGTACCATAGATTATGACATCTATTAATAAAATTAATAAAACTTGTTTTAAGTAGATTACTTCAGACATGAACCAAGTGATAATTTTCTTTTCTAAGTGAAGTTATATAGAAATCACAGTCCAAAGATTCCAGAATTCTGTGTGCTTTATACATGTCAATTTACACATATGCTAGGCTCATCTCAAAGTTATTTGAAGATAACTGAGAACAGGATTAGAATAAAAAAATCACGTAAACGCTTAGCTGTATTTTGTGACTAAATAGGTCTCTTTTATATCTCTTTATTTTATTTGAAAAATCTGGAAAATTTTTTAAAGTCACATCAAAAATAATGAGAAATAAACACCCTTAGCTCCTTAAAAGACAATCAATAAAAAAAGGAAACAACAAAGAAAAAATTGAACCTCATTTTGCACGTGGTCTTTGTATATTGTGGTGCTTTGTTACTGTGGATTATGTGACTCTCCCATGAATCTGGGCTCAAATCACATGGGCTACAGGAAGAAAATTTCAAAATCTAGAGCAGCTGATAAACTTGTGCAGTTGTTTGTAGGTTTCACTAAAGTCGCAGCTGGACATCAACTGTACAAAGGAAATAATTCTACTTCTCTGCAGGCAAGAATGTGATGGAAATCATAGTGTTATCTTCTTAGATGAAATAAGAACACCACACTTTAAAAGCTGACTAAATGAT